>NC_081422.1:4479211-4779211 GCF_949786415.1 Peromyscus eremicus | reverse complement strand
GAAGGAAGGGTTTATTTGGTTTACATTTCCAGATCATAGTCCATCACGGAGGACTCAGGCAGGAACTCAGGCAGGGATGTGCAGTAGAGACCATGGAGGATGCTGTGTGCCTGCTTGCTCTTGGGATCTCTTGGGCTTTTGTAGTCTGGGACCCATGCTCAGGAAATGGTGCTGCCCACAGTCAATCAACAGTGAAGACACACCTGCAGACTGAGCTGATAAAGGCAGTTATTCAGTAGACACCCTCCCCCAGTTAATTCTAAGTTGTGTTGAGTTGACAGTTGATGCCACTGCAGAAGGAGGAGAGTAGAAAACACTAGATCAAGCAGCAGTGTGAATGGAAGAGACCACCCCAGTTTCCTACCAAGTTTCAGGGGCTTCACCTGTGGCTGTTCTCAGATCAGAATTCCCACACCTTCACCTCAGCACAGCAGACGGTGTGCTCTGAGTGGATCTTCTGTGGAAACCAGTCTTGATAAACCTCCTCAGTGCATTGCTGGGCTTGATCATGGAAATCTCGGGGGCATTCCTAGTTCCTCTACACAGGCATGCACACAGACACCTGCAGGCACAGATATCTCCACACAAAATGAACTGAAGTTGGATTGGGCTTAAGTGAGTATCCAGCCAAGGAGAAAGGGAAAATTCCCAAGGGTGAAGCCTGTAGCAGAAGACTTTAGGTATCTTGAACTTGAAAAATTTGCAAGTTAGAGAAAGATATTGTAGCTAAGATTTTTACTACAGATTTTAAAAAGAAGTCAGACAGTCTCTAGTGAGAAAAAAATCCTGATTGTTATCAGAAACAGTGTTAAACATAAAGAAAATCACAGCTGGACATGGTGGCATATATCTGTGACCTTAGTACTCCTAAGGATGAGATAGGTGGATTGCTATAAGCATAAGGCTACTCTGAACTACATAAAGAAAACTTATCTCAAAAAACACTGTTTAAGATGCTTTTAAAATGATCTCACAAAGCTTCCCTAATGCACAATGGAACAAGGCTCTGCCAGTGAAAGTCAATTGAAAAGCAAACATTGAACTTCAATCTACAAGTTTTGAATATTAAAATTATTAAATCCTTACTAGATAAGAATTTAAAATATAAAAAGGTGTGAGAGAGAAATCACAAAGGTGAACAGGCAACAAGAAACAGTGATGACCAGTCCGTTTGGAAAACAAGTCGAGTGGGAACTTTGGAATGGTCACTTTTTTGCTCAAATGTAAATCCAGAATGAACAGGCTAAACAGTTGATTGGAGAGCCAGGAAGACGGCTCAGTGTTAAGAACACTGTTGCTCTTATGTAAGGCCAGAGTTCAGTTCCTAGTACCCGTGTAGGTCAGTTCACAATTACCTGTAACTCTCGGTCCAAGGAATCTGATAACCTCTTCTGGCCTCTTCAGGTACTGCATGTACATGCTCATATACATACACTCAAGTACATACACATACATATAAAATAAAGTAAACAAATTTTTAAAAAAAGAGGTGATTACAAGCAAGTGAAGCGATTGTTACTGAAACTGAACATAGATGTGAAAATGGTCCAGGGAATATCAGAGCAAGATAAAATGAAGACTCAAAGAGTAGTTGAAAGAATAAGGGGCGCCGGGCGGTGGTGGCGCACGCCTTTAATCCCAGCACTCGGGAGGCAGAGCCAGGCGGATCTCTGTGAGTTCGAGGCCAGCCTGGGCTACCAAGTGAGTCCCAGGAAAGGCGCAAAGCTACACAGAGAAACCTTGTCTCGAAAAACCAAAAAAAAAAAAAAAAAAAAAAGAATAAGGGGCTATGACAAAGAATGAATGATTTTTTATTTGAGTCTCAGAAGGAGACAATCAAATAATTAAGAAAAACATTACAAAAGAGATAATTACTGAAAATTTTCAGAATAGAAGACAATTCACAAAATCAAGGAACAAAAAAATTTTTAAACATCTTGTAGACGAATTTCTAAGCCATCTTATTAAATAAAAAAACACAGAGCTAGAAATAGGGGTGAAAATCTGACAGAGATCAGAAAAATTGGAACAGCCACCAGCTAACCTTACCTCACCACGATGCAGCTTCCAAAGTGTGAGCAACTTCCTGTCTTACCCAAGCCGTTATTGCTTTGCTGTTCTGCCCTTTCATTGGCTGTTAGCCCAGCTACCTCACTTCCTTGTCACTGCCTGTCTGTACAGACCTCCAGGTCTCTATGGTTGGTACTGGGATTAAAGGCGTGTGTCACCACACTTGGCTCTGTTCCCTAGTGTGACCTTGAACACACAGAGATCCAGACAGATTAAGGGCATGTGCTAACATTCCATGACTTCTGTTTTTACTAATAGTGGCTGACCTTTATCCTCTGATCCTCAGATAAATTTTATTGGGGGACACAGATAAATTATCACCACAACATCTATTTTTTCTTTTTTCTTTTTTTTTTTTTTTTTTTTTTTTGGTTTTTCGAGACAGGGTTTCTCTGTAGCTTTGCACCTTTCCTGGAACTCACTTGGTAGCCCAGGCTGGCCTCGAACTCACAGAGATCCGCCTGGCTCTGCCTCCCGAGTGCTGGGATTAAAGGCGTGCGCCACCACCGCCCGGCTATTTTTTCTAAAACAAAACAAAAGAGAGCTCATTTTAAAGCATTTTAGGCTTTGTAAAAGTAAAAAATAGGAGATTAAAGACATGCACAACGTCTCATCTTCAAATCATAAGGATGGTCACGCTAACCAAGAACCTGCCAGCAAAGATGGTCTTAGAGAGTGAGTGGCAGAAATGCCTTTAAATAAAGACCATGTTAGAATTTTTAAATTAATAGAATCCACCTATTAATAGGAAGTTCTCACAGTTGGTCCATGGCCACCTCTGTGTCCTTAAAAACCACCAAGACTTTAAGGAGCTTTTACTTGTTAGGCTATCTCAGGAAACGTTTGCCCTAGTGGGAGTTAAGAAAATGCTTTATCTATTGAATCTGCTAAGTCAATTTTAATATAAATACTATGCTCTTTGAAATAACTATTTCTGACAAAGTTACTGTGAGAATGGTAGCACCAATTAGGGTCTTAAGTATCTTTCTGCTGTTGACACTAGCATTAATAATTTAAGAGCCCTGTCATCTAGGGTGATAAAATAAGGACAATCAAATATCCTTTTCATAAAAGCAACAACAAGCAGCACTAGTTTTTTAGTGTTTAAAAAGAAAAACCACTAGCACCAAGCTACCAAAATCAAAGTTTTCAGAATCTTAATAACAGTGAGGATGTAGCTTGAAGGTAGAGTGCCTTTTTAGCATACACAAGGCCCTGGGTTCATCACTAACACTGAAAAGAAAAAAAAAATCTAGAAATTAACCAAAGGCTTACAGCATGTCAACTGTGTTGGGACTGTATGGAACATGATCAGACTGGTAAACTGCATGAGCACAAACATGACCTACTGCTGCTATCCTGCTTTGGCCGTGAAATGAGTTCCCTGGTCAGAAACAATGCTGTGCAGAACACATGATGATGGATAAGGTGTTCTGTAGGTCCCTGGGCGATAGTTTGGGCAGAAGCATTATGTACATGAAATGCAAACTCGTAACCAGAATTTAAGTATCTGTCCTCATAAGGACGAAGTGCTGCTCTTTCCACCATGGGTGTGATTTAATGTAGTCAACCTGCCATCCACACTGAAAGCGGAATTCCTCCCACAGTCTATCTTCTTTGGATGGTCCTCATGGCTCTGTTGTATGATCCCAGATCCCATCAAGCTGATGATGACGATCAACACTCATCTGAGACATGAAGGTTAAGGAGCCCCTTCCCCTCATCCCTACTACTTCAGCTCAGCTCACAATTCAAAAGTGAATAGATGCTCATCTGCTGTGGAGGGCTTTCTGTATCTGGGTCCATAGATCAGTCACTGGACATATTTCACAAACCTGTAAGCTTTAAAGGCGAGCACTACAGCATACACAGTGGAGAGGACAGGGAGCCTAGGTGTCAGGGCAATACAGGACACAGGCATGAGGGGCTCACCAGGTTGTATTTGCCCCCACAACAAACTTAGAGGTGTGTGCTACCCGCACTTCCGCCCATGTTTAAGGAGGCTAGTGTCCTGTAAGGTCACACAGCAATGGCGCAGCCGCTCTGGTGTGCAGTGAGCCACACAACACGGTGCTTTGGGATGGTCTGTATGTCAAGTGTGTTGCTGATTGGTCAATAAATAAATCACTGATTGGCCAGTGGCCAGGCAGGAAGTATAGGTGGGACAAGGAGGAGAAGAATTCTGGGAAGTGGAAGGCTGAGTCAGAGACACTGCCAGCTGCCACGATGACAAACAGCATGTGAAGATGCTGGTAAGCCACGAGCCATGTGGCAAGGTATAGATTTATAGAAATGGATTAATTTAAGATGTAAGAACAGTTAGCAGAAGCCTGCCACGGCCATACAGTTTGTAAGCAATATAAGTCTCTGTGTTTACTTGGTCAGGTCTGAGCGGCTGTGGGACTGGCAGGTGAGAGAGACTTGTCCTGACTGTGGGCCAGGCAGGAAAACTCTAGCTACAACACAGCTCTAACAAGAATGGACGTCCCATCCCATCCTCCCTCCTCTGTTAGTCTCGGGGTCATGTGCAGGCTAGAGAATGCTTCCTTGTTTTAGGAGTAAACGGTGTCCTTACACAATTGATCAAAAGGACTTTAAGCTCCAACTTTTTGTTGCTGTCACATCACTATTGACTCCTTGGTATGGTCACAGAAAGACTTTATTTGGGAGCCAGAGTTATTTTCAAAATTCATTCTGTTTTTCAAGAAAAATATTAAAAATCAAGACCAGAGCAGTGACACAGAGACTAAGAGCTCAGCTGCTTTCCCAAGGATCCAGGTTCAAGCCCCAGCACTCACAGGCTGCACATAACCACCTGTAACTGCGGTTTCTAGGGATCTGATGCCCTCTTCTGACCTCTCCCCGCACTGCACACATGTGGTGCATATACATACATGCAGTCAAAACACACACACACACACACACACACACACACACACACACACACACACCATTTTTTAAAGAAAAAAATCAAAAGCCAACTACTTTCTTTAAATTTATTTGACAAAATAATACATATTAAATTTCAGTTTAGAAATTTAGACAAGGAAGTAATTCTAATTTTCCACTTGAGGTTGTTAGAAAACACCTACAGAGAAACCTGGCTGCCTTTGGAGATAACTGCTTTCAAAATTAAGAATTGAATCAAGTAAAAAATGTACCAAAAGAGGTTAAACTTGGTAGAAAGCATTTTTCTGTGTAAATATTTATCTGTGGCCTGTATACCTCACCTTATTTCATGTTACATTACTGCCATGCAGTTACACCTTGAGCACACGGTGAACATGTGGTAAGTACTTATTAAACTGAAGAACTGGCCAACACTCTTAACTGCATCATTCCTAACAATCAAACCAGCTTGTACTTTCCAGCTTTTTGGTGACCCGACGCAGTAGGGGGTTGTATTCCAGTTGATTGGCTCCTTGGAAGATGTAGTAGTGTCCTAAAATGGAAAAAATCCCGTTCTTTAATTCTTACTTGTGTTTCTTTAAAACTTAGAGCTGATTTTAAAGGTTATCTAGACTACTGAAGGTGTGATTGAGATGTCAGTGTTGGGGGCCCTTGTCAGTGCACCCTGCTCTCACCCTCTGGGTGGAGGTCTCAAGAGAGGACACAGGGTCCAGGTCAAGCACACAGGGATCCTGAAGGAGGACAAGGCTAGGGAGAACGCAAATCTGTTTTCAAATGTTGGTCCACTCAGGATAGAAGGCACAAAATGCCGATGTCTGTTCTCGTTAACTGTGCTGTGCAGTTCATCTCACACAATGTGGGCTGTGACACCAACGGGCAAGTTTGCTCAGGCTGAAGTTGAACGTATTCACACCACAAACTGGAGCACCTTACACCCACTCTGGATCCCAGTCTGTGATTTCTCATCTTTTTCCCAGCTACTTACTTTTGAAATAGAACACCGCATCAATTTTAGGCCCAATTCCTGGGAAGTGTGTGGAAATAGGTTTGGGGTAAGTAGGGTCCATGGACTGTTGCCTCACATCATACCTGTGGGAGGAAATGGCCAGCAGGAGCACAATGAGAATATGGACTTCATCAACATGAAGCATATATTCATCTTTCCTGAAAGTGTTTTAAATGTACTCATGAAAAATTCAAAGACCGAAACGGTTGATTTTTCCCTAAGTTACCACAGGAGTCAGAACTTGGACGGTGACTCACTCAAACTGGCCCACCCTCCCAGGGTCCCCCGCGGCTCGGCGTTGGAGAGGGCTTGACACTTGTGTGACAGCACTCACTGGCCCAGTGACTTAGCTGCCTGGCACCATTTTTGAAAATCCTTCCTAGCAAGACACATAATTATTGATTTTCTCCCATGGTGAAAAGAAGCAAGGCTAAAGAGTCACAGAACCAACAGGTTTCGAACATCCATGTTAAAGAAAAACTGAAAGTAAAACACATCATGTCCACACTGGAGAGTGAGGTCCTAGTATTTCCATAAAGTCTCTTTTTTTAAATTAATATGCACTCTAGTGCATTACTTTATTTTTTAATTAAAAGATTTTTCTATTCATTTTACATACCAACCATAGATACCCCTCTCCTCCCTCCTTCTGCCCCTCAGCCTTCCCCCCACAACCCACCCCTCATTCCCACTTCCTCCAAGGCAAGGTCTCCCATGGGGAGTCAGCAGAGCCTGGTACATTCAGTTGAGGCAGGTCACAGCCCCTCCTCCCTAAGGCTGTGCAAAGTGTCTCACCATAGGCACTAGGCTCCAAAAAGCCGGCTCATGCACTAGAGACAGGTCCTGATCCCACTGCCTGGGGGCCCCCTAAACAGTTCAAGCTAAACAACTGTCTCCCTTATCCAGAGGGCCTAGTCTGGTACCATGGGGGCTCCTCAACTGTTGGTCCACAGTTCATGCGTTTCCACTAGTTTGGCTAGTTGTCTTTGTACTTTTCCCCTATAAAGTCTCTTTTACCACTGAGTGAAAAGAGTCAGTTTTCTCTAGACTTTCACATGACAATTGAACATGCTTGTTATCTTATTTCCCACTCAATTTAGTTCTCCAACTGTTGCTTGTTCGACACTGGCCCTCTGGCATTTAGGAAAAGGAAATTCTTTGGTTGGTTGGAAGTGTAAAGGGGAGCCTGTAATCAGATGAATTTTTAGGAATGTTGGATCGCAATATATTATACCTGTTTGTCACCTCTCCAGAAAGTCTAATTTAGTGAAATCACAAGTCCTCTTTCTCAAGGAAGGCTAAAGTTGGCAGACGAGTTTATGTGACAAATATGTGACGTTCAGTTGAAATGAGATTTTGAATTTTAAATATTCAAGAAAACATAGAGGTTTTACTATCTTAGTACTGTCTGTCATGTCTTATGTCAACACGCAAGCAATACAGCTCCTGACTGTTTTCCTCAGAAGGGGATAGGGGCGATGATCCCTCTTCTCCTTCGACTACTACTGGAATGAGTGCCTGGTCTCCCCCTGCCTCTCTGTCACTCAAAGGGCAGGTTCCTTATTTTGTGTTCTGGGGCCACCAATTACCGGAAGGAGTCTTGGAGTCCAGACACTCTCCAGAATGAAAATATTTCAGAAACCAAGGGCCCGGAGAAAAGAACCAGGCTGACAGTGACTGTTACAGACCCATTTTCTCTTGCTTCGTCTCCCAAGAAAGACAAAGGTATTTGAAACTTTCATAGAAAAACTGCCTTCTGGAAATTCCATTCTGTGCCTGCCTTACAAATCTTAGTGGACAGGGTACCAGCCATTAGACCTCACCTCCAGCATTGGTTATCCACAAAGAAGTAGACCTTATGGAGAACCGGATCAAAGACAGCTGCATCGACCTTCTTCACAGACTTGGGGAAGCCCAGAGAGTATATGCTCCTGGGGTAGTGTGGCTTTGGTACTAAGTTGTTTATTAACCAGTACTTGTCATCTATGAGGACAAACACAGAGGGAACAACAGAGTCACACCAAAAAATAAAAAAAAAAATAAAAATACTGACTTACTATAAAACATTTCTCTTGTGTAGAGTTCTCAAATTTATTTTATTTGTGCTGGAGCGGGAAGGGGGTAACCCTGAGATTCCATCCATGGTAAGCAGTTTCTCTGTGACTGAGAAATGTTTCTGTTTTTGTTCTCAGTCATTGGTTTACCTCCTGTGGCTCTATAGCTTGGATGCTTTAAGTTCCATCATCTCATATTTTATAACCTATCCCAAAGGTTGGGCGTATTTCTTGTATAGTTGAGCTTGTACATTAACTTACCATTCAGAGCCACAATTACAGAAGTTTGGAGTGCTGTCTTTAGTCTCTATCTACAAAAAGTGGTACCCTTTCCTTCACTGATTCTTTTCCTTAAAGTGTTCTCAGTGGCAGAACCAAGCATTTGGAGTTACCTTTAAAAAGAAAGAGTTGATTTCTGCGTTCAGTTTCACAAGCAGCTTGAATACCAGATGGGATGGTTGGCCACATGGAAGAGATTGCAGTAACGTTGGTGGCTGGACTCCAAGGAAGCTTCCACCAGAGGAACCTGACAGGAAATGCATTTAATATATATGAAAAATTGCTGTAGATTCATATTCTTCAAAACACAAATGGGAACTTGTGAAATGATTCAGTATTTATTTTCATACTCTATTCCGTGGATTTCTGCATGACAGCACCATAAAAGAGAACTTTAATCAGTTCAGATAATGACAATGACTTAAACAGGAAACACAAAAAAAGAAATATCCAGAGCCTGGACTCCAAGGATCTAAGATTCTAGTGAGGTCTCACAACCTGTTAGTTGGTTTTATGAATGGAAGAAGTTATTGTTTTATAGTCTCAAAAGAAGAAGCATCCATCCTGCCTCCCACACATTAGCCTTCCTCACTGCCCTCCCCACAACCCAGCATCTGTCTCCATTTCTGCTCCAAAACAGAGACTGGAGTCATTCTGGAATTCTCCAAGTATGCAAGGAAGTCGGCACAGGAGCTTTTTCAAGGCCTTAATTCCAGACTCTGTGTGTGTGTGTGTGTGTGTGTGTGTGTGTGTGTGTGTGTGTGTGTAGGTGTTCATGTATATGTATGTGTGTTTGTACACATGTGTGTGGAGGCCACAGGTTTCTTCCTCAACCACTGTCCCATGCTTATCTTTTGAGATGTGTTCTCATTGAGCCTGGAGCTTTTGGGTTCAATTAGACTGGTTTAGACTCCACAAGCCCCGGTGACCCTGCTATCCTTCCCTTGCACTGGGATTCACAGTCTGTGCAGCTGCCCCTGGACATTTCTATGTGGGTGCTGGGGATTCATCTCAGGTCCTCTTCTTTGAACACCAAGTACCTTGCCAACAGAACCATCTCCCCAACCACTGAGACCCTCATCATTTTTACCTGAGCTTCTCTACTTCCTGTCTTTTAATTCCCAGCCAGATTCCTACTACAAATTTAATTTTTTTCACACACTAGCTTCCTAATCAACACAAACAACATCACACCAATTCTTCAAAAATCTAAGATGTCTCCAAAACTTGGGAATCAAGTCCATGTCCCTGCCTTACAAATTTGATCTACATCCTTTCAAATATCTTCTGACAAAAAAAATAACAAACAAATTTAAAAAACTAACAGATTTAACCATACAGCCCATAACATTGATTAGACATGAAAATAATCATACCGATCTTTAAAGAAAAGGATTTTATCTCCCATTGTTGTGACAGCGTCAAACCTCAGACTTTGCTGACAGACAGTTGATGGTGGACTGCTAGGTTTTGCCAAGGGTAGTTTTTTCGCTGGGGGTCCTGAAAATACATTTTGATGTTCATTTGGGGGAGTTTTGTAAGAGGAAAAGCTAGTCTTTTTAAATATTCTGTTTCTTAAAGGAAAATAAAAAAGAGTTGTGTCTCTTATGAAATTCATGAGAAGCATGCCCAGAAGATTTTGTCCCACTGAGTTGCATCATCACGGAGGAGAATAATGGAATTTCCTTTCTCTGGAAGCCCAATCAACAGAGTGGTAGTACCACTGTTAGGAAACACTCCAAACATGAAACAAAATGAAGACAGTGTCTCTGAAGCCTGTCTCACAGGGTACACACGGGCTTCAAAATGAGATAGTCAAATTTTCCAAATATAAATATCAGAGATTATTCATAAACATGCATGGCCTTGTACGGCAAATTATAAGGTTTGACTTACCATAGAGGGACTGAATGCTACGTATGTCATCAGCAGAGAGGCGGAATGTGTTGGGGTCAAGAAAACCATAGCTGGGGTACATTATTGCTTTTGGATTGTTGGAATGCTGCAGCCCCAAGGAATGGCCAAGCTCATGAACAGCAACAAGGAACAGGTTTGTGTCTAAGAGGCAAGAAGGTAAAAGAATAAAGTTGTGAAATAGACTATCACCTTTTATTTAATTCATACATGAAATTGTACATGTTCATGGGGTACTGTGTGATATTTTGATGCCTACACTTACTGCATAATGTTTAAGACAGGATAAATATATCTATCTCTTCAAATATGTACCATTTATTTGTGGCAAAAACACTCAAAATACTTTCTTCCAGCCTTTTGAAATAAATAGTAGTTGTATTGCTGTGCCACAGAGCCTGGAGTGGGGCTCCATGCCCCTAACTGTGACTTAGTACTAATAGATCAACCATTACCCACCTGCCTCCCCTTTCTCCTTGGCCACTGGTAACCACCATTCTGCTCTCAGCATTTATGAGATTAACTTTTCTCATGTCTTAATGTGAACGAGATAGTGAGGTTCTCATCTTCCTATGCCTGACCTTTTTACTCATAACCCAGTTCCATCCATGTGATAGGAGTCCATCCTTTAGTGGCTGAATGTCGTCCCACTGTGAATATGCTGTGCTATGCCACTTGAGTGCAGGTGCCCGCAGAGACCAAAGTTGTTGGATATGCCTGGGGCTAGTGTTACAGGCAGTTGTGAGCTGCATGACCCGGGTGTTGGGAATAGAACTCAAGTCCTCTATAAGCTCAGTGTGGTCTCTTAACCTCTGAGCCATCTCGCTAGCCCATTGTCTTGTCATTTTGAAGGAAATAATACAACATCTAACACAGCAGAGAGAACATTTGAGAATCCTTTACTTATTTCCCCACTTATATTTCAAATAGCTTTCCTCAGTCTCAATATTGTTGTCAATATAGGCTACAAAAGTATTGTCAGAGCAATCCTCTGTTACAGATATTTAGACATCTCTAGTTGCACCACTCCGTGGAAGTATGAGTCCTCACTTCTGTTTTCAACTAAAAATGTCTGAAAATGTCTCTTTGGAGCCAAAATTGTCTAAAGTTGTGGACCATTTCATTTCCAGACAAATGGGATATGTTCTGGCATAAGTCACAAACATAAGTCACAGGTATGTTTGGTAGCTCACATTGTTTCTAAATCTTTCTTAAAGCTGGGGACAATGTCATGTGTCTGTTGTTCTAACCACTTGGGAGGCTGAGACAGGGGGATTGGCTAAGCCTAGGAATTCAAGGTCATAAGGTTTTGTAAAGTTAACTCTCATCAATCCTGATCTTCAAACAGGGACTTTCTGCTTGTCTGCTATTTCTGTTAGGTTATATGCTCCTGGGTAGAATTTGCCTTGTTTTGTCTCTGAATAAAAAAATACCACTCAACACCATAACAGAAACTCAGCAAGCATTGATCAGACTCTTCGTTACTGGTTCAAAACAATACATCAATACTGGGCATGGCCTATATCCCAACTCAGGAAGGTGACGTAGACGAACCATGAGTTCAAGGCCAGCCTAGGCCACATAAAATTTTCAGAATCACCTTTTTTATAATATAGAGTCAAGTCAATTTTAAAAATAAGGCCAGGAGCCAATAGTACATGTTCTAGTCCCTGCTTTTGCACAGACTTGCCACTGACTTCTGTTTGGTCTCCTCAGGTGAGAGCGGCTGCATTGATTCATGTTTCTAGGGTCCATTAGAACTCCAAAGCATTCTTACTTGAAGAGCTTACAGGCAGCCCCCAAATGACCCTGGAAAAAACTCAGACACATGGAGCATGTCTGATTGAGGATTTGTAGTTCAGCAAATACTGGATCATATATGACATTCCTCTGCAGCCTTCAAAATGTCCTTATCCAAAACGTGATAAGCTGTGTGTCAAAGCTTTAGATATGTGTCTACCTTCCTAGCAGACATGGTATATGTAAAAATATAGCTATACCTCACATGAAAAATATCAGTGGAAAAAAAGGGTGGAGAGACCACACTTGAATTTCTCCCTATGTTTTCCACATGAATGAATTGTATAATTGAGAATTTCCAAGAGATATTAGAAAAGCTGTTGAGATGATGGCTTAAATTTTCTTAGACTTGGGATTACCTCTAATAATAAATAATGAATAATAGATAGTAGGTTAACCTCAGTCCCCATTATCTGAGTGGGATAGTGAGTTATAGTCCCAATTGATTGATTGGACATTCTGGAAATGGTATCCCAAGATCATGCAAGACTCCAAGACAACATATTAGCTTCTCCACAGGGATCTATAAATTTTCTATAAATATCTTTGCAGGTCATCATGAATCTAAGAAATTGTTAACATATAATCAATCACAGAATTAGTGTTTGCCTTTAAGTTTAAAGATTTTACTGGTCAAAACTCACACAGCAGCTTTCACCTTTCCAAGAGTTTACAGTACAGAACTTGCTCATATAATCTTGGGGATTCTTACAGATGATCTCTAACACAATCATACCCAATACCCCTGACTTGCAATGAGGAAAAACTGGACTCAATACATAAAATATTAAATTTGATTTAGAGGTGAAAAATCAGAATTTGTTATTTAAGACTATAATATTTTGTCAGAATCTATTGTTTCAAGATCAGAACCTATCTTAAATTTAATTATAGTTAGTTTTCATTTTTTTTCTCCCCTACCTTGAGAACTTTTACTCCAGGTTTCTGCCTCATCAAAATGTGCATCTCCTTGAATACCAGGTCCAGGGTAAAATGCGTGGGCTATTGTACCACCTCTGCCATCAAAAGGATTGGGGTCTCCATGAGCTTTTTAAAATGAAAGAAAGTCATTAGTCAGCTATGTCTGTCCCACAGCATGACAAGTGACAGCACCACAGGGCCCAGCACTTGGTGCATCACATGGTGTCATAAATGATTCTGTCACACAGCCTGACAAATGACACAGGGGGAGCTCAGATTGTGTACCTCCGAATGCAAAGCGTATCATGATATCAGCCTCGCCTGCATAAATCTTCCTGAATCTCAGAGGGGTCACATCACTCCAGACTTGGAAAGCTTTCTGAAATATGTTGTCCACATCCTCACGCTTCATGTCAGGCGTGTAATTATGGATCCTATGTTAAAGAACGAGGGAACAACCAGGACACCAAAGGTTAATCTTGTCTTTTCCAGCCTCTCAGTTCTGCACCTACACCTGCAGAAAGAACTTCCTCACATACTCACAGTCCACGTGAAAACAAATTTGTTGAAGTTCAAACTACTTTTTTTTTGAAAACTTTTTTAATCAATCAAAATGTAATTTAATTTTCTCTTATTTATAATTTACTAGTAATTATTGTGAAAGATTCACTTTCATAAACATAAATCCCCGTTGTGCCCCAATTCCACATTTATCCATCTTTAATATTCTGCAGACCTCTCCTGTCTTGTCTCTATTCTGAATCGAATTGTTTCGTTCTCTTTGTTTGCAGCTTTTCAACTCTGACTGACTGACTGACAGGCAAGTGGCTGCCAGTCTTCCTTCAGTGAGCAGCTCTCCTCATAGATAAGGAGTTCCTATGTGTGTAGAGGTGTGTGTAGTGCGAACGTGCGTGCATGTCGAGGCCTGCAGTTGACTCAGATGTCTTCCTCAGTCACGCTCCACTTTGCTTATTGAGGCAGGGTCTCTCAACTAAAACCAGAGAACCTGATTCTACTAGTCTAGCTAGCCAGCTGGCCCTGGGCATCCCTTATTTCTGCCTCCCATGTGCTGGGATTACAGGATTACAGGATTACATGCCTATAATGGCTTTTACACGGCTTCTTGGAACCTGAACTCTGATCCTCATGGTTGTATGACAAGTGCTTTCTCCACTGAGCCATCATACCAGCCTGGAGACAATAAACGCTATAGTGTTAACAACTTACAGAGGCTACTCTTAGATTTAAAACTTTCTTGTAGCTAAAAGTTTTAGGCTTCTAGAAGCCACACCCTTGGGAAAGTAGAGTTCAATGGGGCATACACTGACATTACCTGTAGGTGAGCTGATGCTTCATCCATCGTGACCTCCCTGGCACTGCCATACGATACTGTACATCAGGCACACCACATCGAGGTGTGTGCATTTTCACCAGAGTTGGGCTGTCCAGTTGCCCAGTCGCTTCCAGCCCGAAGAACTGCTGCATTTCCTGGATTTTTTCTTCTAGCGTGTTTCCATTGGTTTTGGATTTTGTCTTCAGAATTCTGTCCTCTTGAAAGCTGTAATATCTTGTCAAGTACTCCTGAACAAAACACAGGTAATGTACATAGTTGCACTGTACACGTGTACACTGCCAGGTTTCTGTTGGACCTCTGCAAGCATGGTTAACAGCAGGCTGGTGCTCCTGGACCAGACGTTTTCATCACAGCCTACATTATTATTGTTTAGACAATCAATTACAAGGAAGAAAAAAATTTAACTTTTTATGCTATTTAAACATGTCTTAAATAATTAGTCAGATTCCCAAAAGCCCAGTGGGAAAACTATTTATTATTCTGCTTCTTCAGACTTGCTTCTGAGTTTTTAGCACCATTTTGGCATCTAGTGTATAAGGGTACACTGTAAGTGGCAAAATCTATATTGTCTATAGATTTATAGCCATTTAGGCTGGTATCAAAACTTTACTGAGTTGGGAGAGGTAGCTCAGTGTTGGAGCATGTGCCTGGCATGCTTGAAGTTCTGGACTTGAGCCACAGCTTTGCGGAAAATCTTGACACAATGGAAGACTTGGATAAATTCAAAGTAAAAATAAGGTTAGAAAATAGAGCCAACTGCTGAGGAGACCAATACAGAAGGACCACCTGAGGTCACAAGTTCAAGGCCAGACTAGACAACAAAGCAGACCCTGTCTCAAAAAGGAGTGTATGTAATTTTAGAAAATAGGGGCTCAATTTTATTTCATTGTAAAAAGGTAATATTTTTTCAAATTTTATTTTAAAATATTTATGAATAAACATCTGAGGTAAACAAGCATAGATGGAGCATGCTGTAATTATTATGAAAATTTGAAGCATCTACATAGATTAAGCCATGTCCAAATCTCACATCATTAATGGACATTAAATTACTACTGTAAATAAAAGACAAAATGAGGTAGGCAATCAAAATACAGCACTCTATCATAAGTGTAGTCCAATCATATTGAGCTAAAATTATTTACCCAAAGCTTTTTATAGATGGCACAATTATTCACCAATTTAATAAGATTCTTTTAAATCATCACTTCATTTTGATATTCCTCTATAGAAAACAAAACATGCCAAAAAGAAAACAGCTATTTATGCTAATTTTCAAATCAAATAGTACTTTTCCAAATAAAGCTTGCATATTCAGTAAATATTACAGACACAGGCTCGACCAGGGCAATCCTGTCAATACTTACCTCAGCAAATTTTGTTTCATTCACAGGAATGGCCCCAGAGACAGACACTTGCAAGACCACAATCAGCATGAGAAACTTCATTGTGACCAGGTTCTCTCAGCAGGGCCCGCTGGTCACTGCTCCCTTACTGCAAGTTCCTTTAAAATCTGCTTTATATAGCCCTTTAGTCCGGATCTGTGAACGTGAAATCCTGAGTGACTCACAGTTGATATCATCCCTTGCTTTACTTCAGAGTCATGTGAACTAACTGTGGGTCAAAGTGTCACCTAACTCATCCCTCACCTCAGCATCTCTAGTATATTTCCTCAAAGTGACCAATGAGCCTGAACTTCTACTATTAGTGCAGGTAAGATACAAGAACAACAAATCTATCAAGCACACAAAGGCAACTCCGTTAGTAGTTTGGAAAGCATGATGTTGTCAATAGTCCTTAATCTGATTTCCTTACACCCATTATAGATGAGGTACTTTAAAGGAAATTTTAAAAGAATGTGTGAAGAAAGTATTTTTGCTAGAATACATGAATCTTTAAATGCTGATTTAAATACAAGAGAAAGTTCATAGCATCAGCATGCTTTAATGCTTGCTCTATGTGCAGGCTTAGGTTCTTATGTGTGCTGAGCTCTTCAGACACTGGAGCTGAAACCCAATCCCAGCTGGATGTCTGGAAAGATTCTGGAGTTGACTTCCTCGTTGTCCGTGCTGCCTGAAGTGGGGGGCTTTGCCTCCGCAGTCTCCCCATTTCCTTCCCCTATCCCCGACTCAACCATCCCATTTGTACATTTCCACTTCTCAGTTGATGACGTATTTAAAGAATGGAAACATTTACAAATCAGGGAGTAATACTCTCAAAGTAGAATTTTAGAATGCGGCTGCAGTATGGTAAGGACTCTGTTTGACCCCTTTTAATCCCACCACCAGTCGCTTCTAGATGAAATGTATGAGGGTACATGTGGGTTATAATTTAGACACCTGTCCCTCCAATCTCCCTAGACTTGAGACATACTGGCTACTTCCTAATGTTAATTTTAATTAATTTTTTAGGGCTTTAGTAGGCAAAGACACTTGCTCCCAAACCTGATATCTGAGTTTGGTCTCCAGGAGCCCATGTGGTCGAAGGTGAGGACAGATGATTGGAAGTGTCCTCTGGCCTCCACATGCCTACTACGGCATGCATGCACACACAGGGACATATGTAATAAACAAACAAACAAGCAAATATTGACTTTTAGGTAATCATACAAAACAACAGATTCAGTATGGCTTCTTCACACACATATGTCCTATGCTTTGTTCTCCTTTCTTCCCCTTTCCTAAAGATGTTAGAGCTCTGGACTCTTCTCCTCAGATAGGAAGAGAAGGAGCACTGCCCTTCACCCCACCCCTGCCACCACACCATGTCTTTATCTTTACCAAACCCTGCCTCTGTCCTAGTCTGTGGCTTGATTTTTGGGGGTTCCATTTGAAATGAGGACAGTACTCTTTAACCTCCTTATGCTGTTGAGACAGTGAATTAGGCGCTCTAGTGACAGGACAGCTGCTCACTGTCATCTGTCTCTGCCCTTTGACCTAACGGGGAATATCAAACATTGAATTTGTAAGTGGATGAAACTCAAGGATCCATAAAAAGAATGATATTGTGGTGAATATTGTAAGGAAATCCTTTCAAATACTGAATTTACTCAAGAATCATAAGAGGAACACAACTGTGTTGGGCTAGAAAGTGGGAAAATGGAAGTTTTTTGTTTTGTTGTTGTTTGTTTGTTTTGTTTTCCTGGTGTTGAAAACTACCTTGAGGGTAATAGATACCCAATAAGTACTTATCACTGAATCTGGTTGGAGAACAATAAGGACATCGGAAATTTAGCTTCCTGGTAGGAGCAATCACACAGGAGGGTCTATCCATGATTCACTGAAAGTAAGAACTGATCTCATCCACAGCAAGACAGAATTCACTTCTTGGAAGAGTTGCAGGAAATGCCTCATGCACGTAGGATACAAGATACATGGGGATAGCACAGATCCTAAGAAGTGAGAGAGTGCCCTGAACAGAAATGAGAGTAGATGAACACACCCACACTTCAGTTCCCCTGTGTCTTAATCACTGGCTGCTCCAAACTGGCCAGTGTAAGGAGATAAAGGCTCCATGGACAGCTACAGGGCACTGCAGACATTGTCAACTTAATTCCTAGACTCAGGCGACCTGCTCAAGCAGCTTAGTCTGTAGTTCTGTGACCTCAAGCTGTCATATTACCCTCTCCAAGATGACGTTTCCATTGGTAAAGTTGGAGTAAATGTTGAGGGTCTATCAGCGATACCCAGGGCTCTTTGTAGTGGCATTCCCCAGGAATCCAGAGGCAAATTGAAGCATGATTTCCAGGAAAGACCAGGAAGGAGCTATGCTCCCAAAACACACAGAGAAATGCCTTCCCTGACCTTTCACACACTGATGACTTGTCTGTGCAGGAAGAAACCTGGTTGCTTAAATTTCCTGCTTTAATGGATGAAAAGATAGGAGTCTTGGAAAAGGAAGTGAGTTGTTCCAGGAGGCATTCTGGGGTCTCCTCACCATGTCCTGATTGTTGCTACTCCATCCTTCTTTATCCATTTTTGTTTTCCTGTAATGGAGAAAGGTTCATCCAAATAATAAGTTAAATACAATTATTTAAAGCCTTCTTTTACAGAAAGGTTTTGAGGAATGTTTAGGAAAGGCAAACTCTTGCTGAGTTCCTTTGTCAGCCTCTGTCTCAACTATAAGGACATTTACCACCAACAAGAAACACCACCCTCCTGGAGATAGCAGCTGCTGGTGCTGGGTGCGACTCCTGACCAAACGGACTAGACACTGATCTGCTACTCAATCTGCCTTTATAAATAGTCAGAGAACTTGAGAGTAACTGACCCTTCAAAGGCACACTCTACTGTCTTCTGCATCAGGGCTCCTCCCAAGACTATACCAGAGAGCTCTCTAGCTCAAAGACACTCTCCCATGTAGGAAGTTACAGAGTTGGCAACAACTTTGAGTGTGCGGAGTTGAGGAATGATAACTATCACAATGCTGCAGCTCAGAGAAGGGAAGTAGATGAAAGAAGTGGAGAGACACATAGAACACCATGCGTCCCTTTCCCTAGCAAATGGATCCCTTGCAAACAAATGTAAGCTAAGAGACAAAATATAGCTGGAAGTAGGGATCCCAAGAACAGAGATGTGGTTCTTGTGTATCTGCTGTTGGAGAGGTTTGTTTATCCTATTCTAGGATTGGAGTTGTAATTCAGGGAGAGAGTGCTCATTATGTCCACATTGAACCTAGGTTCAATCCTAGAATCATAAAGAAAATAGTGTGAGTGTTTGAGTGTGTGTGTGTGTGTGTGTGTGTGTGTGTGTGTGTGTTTATTCTTCTTCTCCAATAACAAGATGAATATGTGAGGGCAGTGATCTGTGACTCAAACGTGTGACCTGACTTTGACTCTGGAGCCAGGTTTAATGGACACAGACCTGGCCTCAAACCTCAGCTACGTCACCTACGAGCTGTGTGATTCTCTCAGGTTATTTAAGGTGAGTTTCCCCGTCTATGCATGACTATTGTGAGGATTAGACAAGAGACTACAAGACACTCGTCAGCATTGGGCCTGACCCATTTCTTCCTCGTGTTACACCTGGAGAAGCATTTCTCGACATTTATTAATACTTCTCATAAGTGGCATTTTAAACATTCTAGTTATTGCTCCATACCAGTTAGAACCAGAGATGTGCTGTGTTTCTGTTATTGGTTAGTTGTAAGTATCTCTCCTTGATGCAGAATGAGCTAAATTGTTTTGCCTCTGATGACCAGTTTTTACCTGACTGGAGATGGCATTGTCATCTTGAGGATGCCTGTTCCCTATCCTACTGGGAAGGCAAAACCACTTGTGTTAAGTGGAATCTCCCCAGGGAATAATAAAAACTTTTGAGACAACATCTATGATGCTGGGAGATCTGGGTTATGCCATTAAAGAATATCACTCTTCTCAGGAGGGACTGACTGACTATAACCACCACTCAGATGGACTCAGAAAATAACAAGGCAAAAAAAAAAAAGAGAATGGAAGAAGGAAACGGGGAAGAAGGGATAGAGGCAGGTGAAGGGGGAGGGAGAGAAGGAAAAACAGAGGGGAGAGGGAGAGGGGAGAGGAGGAGGGAGACAGGCAAGGGTTCCTCTTAAACTAAACAATACTGAAAGCCGGAGAAGAGATTGTGGGTTCTGGCACCTTGAAGAACTGAGGAAGCACCTCCCCATGGAATCAGAGGATGTGGAGACCCCACAAAGGAATGGTCACAGGAGGCAGAGAGACAGTGAGGTCCAGGGTTCCATTGCAGCCAACATTCTTGAAGCAAAGCATGCCTAGGAAGCAGCAGTTACAGAAACAGAACAGCCACCCAGGCTGATAGAGCAGCAGGAGGAGGCAAAACTCCCCAGTGGCTGAATCTCAATGTTTCTTCCATTTATGTGATTGTGATTTATTCATATAATAGTAGGTCACTCTGTGTTCAAAGACACAAAGGAATAGTACCACTAGACAGTTAATAAATACAAGTTTGACTTTAAATGAACTGAAGAAAAAAAAGAGCAAAAAGCCCACGGATGTGACATCAATGAAACAGCATAGGCATCTGGACCACAGGGTCCTTTCTCCATGCAAATATTCAAACTATGTACATGAGGAACCTAAGGTAAAGTTATAAATGCTCACTGTTCGGCTCAAACCTTGAGCCATTCCTTCCCAAGCAAACCTGGACTTTCAGGGATTTCTGCTGCACTCTGCTGAACTTGAACAAATGCTCCTTAAAGGTATTATCCAATGGCTCCTTGAGTTGTGTGGGTCATGAACGCTTCCACAGTCATAGCTTCAGTGTGCCAAGGTGCCGCCTTCTACTGAAAACTGTGGAAACTCTCTGACTCTAATGGCAGATCTAGGCACAGTGCGGGTAGTTGAGTAGGGAAACGGCTTTTGAGTGAGTGTTCTTCACTGGAAGCTGTCTGTTGTATCAGCTCGCCTGTCTTTGCCACTGTCTTGACTAGAACTAGACCATGCAGGTCGCACAGAAGAGGAAACACACAGGCTGTGCTGAGGGAAGGCCGGTGTGGATTCAAGAAGGAGGAAGATGGAGTCAAAAAGAAAACACAAATGGGGAAAGAGAATGAAAGCTTCTGGAGTTGAGCTACCGCAGGAGAGAATTCTATCTGCCTCCATTGGTTACCTCACTCACTTCAGATAAACAGAGATAAAACAGAGAGGCCCTTCTTTACTTAGCACAGCCTTGTCATGAGCTCAGGTTTCATATCTTAGTTTCATGAGGAACGGCAAATCTTTTGGGATTTTCCAACCCAGGTCAGTTGTAGAAAGTCAGGAACTTCCTTCTTAGCAGCGGTCAGTGAAGTGATTAGCGAGCTCTTCAGAGGAGAGTGAGTCATGTACTCCATTTATAATTGCAAACTCACAATGGGCGATAATGTCTAAGGTTTTATTCTAGATAAATCCTAGATTTTATCCTAGACATACATAATTCAAGGAAATTCAAGGGGGACTTCGTGCCTCTAGTCACGTTCTCCTTTGCTTCTGGAAAGAGTGACCCTATCTTCCATCCATCCAAGTACAGTCTGTGCTCCGGATTCTAGCATGCTAACTCCCATGAGACCTCATTTCATGACCTCCTTCTTGCCTTCAAGCCCCATCGGAGCAGCTAGCAACCTCCGCTCAGCGCTTTAGCACCTGTGACCATAAGCAGCACACTGACTTTCTGACTGTGTTCACAGAGCTCCATGGAGTTACTCCTCTTAGCTTCTACCTGGTAATGCCAAGTTCTCACTGGGTCTGCACAACTAGGACAAACGACAGAAGCTGCAGTTTATATGTTTCCCAAGTCTCTTTTCTGAGGAAATTAGAATTATGCATGAAGAATGTGAAATGCCACCTGAACTGAAGATGTGATTTTTTTTCTTAATCTCACTATAGGTCTTTTTTCTTTTTCTCATTATAAGATTTTAAATATTTTTTCTGATTACTTAAACAATGCATGCCAGCCACAAAATATTTGTACTACAAAACGAAGAAAAAGAACCAAACGCAATTCCCTTTCGAAGTGCGAGACCACCACTCTGTACTCATCACCTCCTATGGCTTCCATTAAGCACATGTACACATGTCGCTCTTTCGTAGGCATAAAGTCACACCATGTGTGTGATTCTTAGAAAAGGCATCTTCCGTTCTCCACAGAGTAGTTCCTTCCATTGTTTGTTCTAGTTCTGTATACATCCCCTTTCTCCTCTGTCCCCTCGTTCAATAATCCATTATCTTCTGTTCTCTGGCGCCTCTCAACCAACTATCTAATTACAATCAGAATTTCCCCCCTTGATTATCCTGTGTTTACACATACAGTCATGCAATTGTGTGCACACACATATGTGAATAACGGGGAAGGAAGTCTCTCCTGCTTTGTTCTGCAGAATAGAATCTGTTTACATAGATTTCTCTGATTCTTTCTCTACCATTTTTATACTTTATATATTTGTAGTCTATACATTGTTAGGGCAATACTGATGCAAAGGCAGAAGTCAAGTGCAAACCGCAGCCTGGGCAGCTTCCATGCTCCTGTGCCCACTTCCATGGGTTAGGGAGAGCATACTATGGGGTTTGGTAACATATGCCTGTAACTATGACTTGGGAGATGGAAGTGGGAGATTCAGAAGTTCAAGGCCAGAACATGCTGCAAGAGATCCTGTCTCAAAACAAGCAAACCAGCACAAACATGGTACTATATCACCACACTGACAGGTGAGAATCCCAGAAGCCCTTTTGAACACCAGTCACTGTTCTGTAGCAACTATAAAGAAACAAACTCAAGATACCGAGGCAGGAGGTCAGCCTCTCCTGCATCTACTCCCCTTTCTTACTCTACCCTGGAGGCTAGAGGCTGGCTTCTGACCACAGGGCATCAGGGCAGATACAGCCAGATGTCCTGCTCAACCAAGGCTAGGACCTTAACATCATATGACAGTTTCACATTTGAGGCAAGAATCTTTTGAGGTTAAGCAATACAACCCTTTAAATGATAAATGTTCTTTTCTTTAAGTGACAGGTTGATGGAATTGTTACTTTGCGTTGTGACTTTGCAGAGGTTTAAGATGGTGCAATACACTGGAAACCACAGCCTGCCCAATGCTGTCCAGTGTGTGGGGAGCACTGAGCTGACTGTGTGTGACACAGAAGAATCTCTAAGGTAATCAAGTAAGCACCCCAAAGTGCAGCTTTCTGCCAGGGCTGTTTGAGCGTGAAAAAAGCACCGAAAAGCGAAGATGATCAAGACCATCGAGAGCTATTGATCATGCAAATATTCTTTCATGAACTCTGGCCAGATTACCGAGGCTGTCAAGCAGCAGCGAACAGGAAACTCCAGGGAAGTAATTTAGGAAGGGCAAGCCAGTGCTACTTGCTGCTCACCTCAGAACATCTCCGCTTTCCAAAACTGGGAAATGGAACATATAAAGGAACCATTGATTGGGTTTTCATGAGTCAAGCAAACATTCCTGTAAGACTGGTACTGAAAAGGAAACTTTAATTCCCTGCTCTGACCATCCAGGGGGAATCCCAGTGTTTTGATATTTCATATTACGGTGGTTTGACTTGACTCTATTTTCCTATGGGAAGAACCTCCATGGTGAACAAAGTGTGATTTCAGCTGCAAGCCCTTTTATTATCATTGGCACCTCAGCTGCAGATTTGGCTGTTTTCAGTTATGACCCTTCATACTCTCACTGTTACCCCAGATCACCAGGCCCAGCTGGCTTTGGCTCCTCACGGTGGCACAGATGACTTTTTATCCTTCAGCAACTCTAGTCCAGTAGATCTTCCCTTGACTCTGCCTAGCAAAAGTCATGGAGATGTGACCCAGAGACAGAGAAGACAGGGTCTGACTGTGAAGGTCCATCCTGAGTGGCAAGCCCTGGGATGGACACTTCTGTACACACTTCATTTCATCTTAATGATGCTAAGCTGTTGCTGTTGTCTTCATTTTTGCAAAAGAGGAATTTGAAACTCAGAGAGTGTTCAGAACCTAGCGAGCCAACTAGCTGGTGAAGGAACTGAGCCTTTTTTAGGTAAGTTGTTTGATATATCATATACAGACTGGAAAATGTGCAAATCACGGTACTCAACTCAATAGATTTTCAAAAGTGAATAATCCATGTAATTATAACCAAGTCATTTTATTTAGTTAGTGATTATATTCAGAGGCTTTTAAAGGTTTCTGTGCTTTCCCTAACCATTGATTATTAATAGGACTTTCTTTTTTTATTAAGAACTGTCTCTTAGGACAGAACCCAATTCCTATTTTTCATCAGAAAGAAATCTTACCCATCTCATCTGACCCTATCTTAGCACCAGCCATTGAATAAATAGAGATTTTCTGCACCTCTTCCCAGAGCAGCTGCATTTTTTTCTTCAAACCCAGAAGAAACTCAGGTCA
This sequence comes from Peromyscus eremicus, assembly GCF_949786415.1. NCBI lineage: Eukaryota > Metazoa > Chordata > Mammalia > Rodentia > Cricetidae > Peromyscus > Peromyscus eremicus. Next base: position 4,755,034 of record NC_081422.1, on the reverse strand, counting down.
CATTTTGTCAGATGAGGTGCAGGGAATTGGGACTCAAAGGATTCTGGGAAAGCCCATGATACAATGCTGCCACATCTAGTGATAGAAAGTCAGTAAGAAGTCAATATGCTTTTGGTGACATATTGTACATTGAACCCCAGACCTCACACATCTTAGCAAGTATCCTACAAATGGGCTATATCTCAAGCACCTGGTTGACACATAATAGAATGGTATGATACTGCATAACACTGTGAGGAGAACAGGGCCATATGACCAGACTGCTGAACTGACAAAAAAAAAAAGTCCCATATTTGGGGACAATTTGATGCATGGAGAATACAATCTTTATACTATGTGCTAGTTATATAAAACTAGACATTAAATTGATCCTATGCTATTGTACAATTAAGATTTGATTTGTTGTCTGCAGATAGATTATTTTTTTCAGTGTCTTGACTTTAATGTGACTTACTGACCATCAAAAAGGAAATGAAACCATTCCCAAACACAGTAGGTATTGCTGAAACCACAGTAAATTTACAGCAAAATAAGCTGCCCACACCTTTCCTAATAATCTGAAAAAGCCTAAGTCATGTTCTGAGGTTATTGGACTTCTTATTTTCTCTTCCTCTTTTGCAGAAGACTCAGAATGATTTCATTCACATTCTCGCAGATTTCTCAGTTGGTGTATTTTAGGTGGGAGTGAGAACAGCTGCTTTTGTGGCTTCTTACAAACCAACCCAGAAGCAGCATCTGGCAGCTGGAGGGTTGAGTAAGAGAAGGCAAAGAGCCACTTGATAGTGTGAAGCCTGCAATGTGTCTTCTGCTCAGTCCTCAATGCCCAAAGTGGCTTCCGTAGCAGAAGTCACCAGGCTGATATGGACAGGTGACCTGCCATCATGACCGTAGATGATCATCTCTGAGAGTGAAGCCTCACTCAAGGCACTCATGAGTTAGCAAATAGTCCCTGGAACAAGGAAGTGGAAGGCCTACCACAGGGGCTCTGTGTTGAGTCAACAGCTGTGTCTTCTACCAGAGGAAGTTGGACTGTGAGTAGGTAAGCCAGTAAAGGCAGACAACCAGAAGTTCCCTGTGAAGTCAAGGCTCTCCTTGGATATATATCCCAAAGAAATGCTATTTGCCTTTTAAGGAAATATCTGCACCCACATGTTCATGGTAACATTATTCACAATTACCAAGGGATGCAAGCACTCTAAATGTCCACAATGGGTAAAGAGAGTTATATATACATAATATATGGAATTTTATTTGTTTTTTTAAAAAAGGAAATCCTTCATTTGTGACATGAGTGGTCCCAGAGATGTTATGCTAAGCTAAATATACAGATACATAAAGACAAATTATGGAAGATCTTGCCCATATCTGGACTCTAGGAGTGTCGAGTTCACAGAAGCAGAGGGCAGAATGGTAGCTACCAGGACTGAGAGAAGTGTGGAAGATGAGCACTTGCTGGTTAAGGAGTGAGAAGTGTCAGTTTGCAAGACAAATGGGTCCTGGAGATCTGATTAGAGCATGGGGACTATCATCAACAATACTTAGTAGTCTATTTAAATTTTGCTAAGAGGTCTTACATGTTCTCATGATTAAAAAAGAAAGGAAGAAAGACAAATAGACTAATTAGCTTGTATATGTTGATTATTTCTCAATATACATATATAACGAAATATCAAGGTACTGGACATGTAGGAGTAGAATGTATGCCTAGTACGCTTGTGATTCTGGGCTCAGTCCCCTGCATCAATCAATCAGGCCACCAATCAATCAAATCAAATCAAGTTGGAGGTCTTAAATATAAATAATCCTTATTTGTTTATTATACTTGTTTGTTTACAGAAAAAATTAATTATCAGTTCTTGAAGAAAAGTTGAAGCAGGTATTGGTGATGCCAGTTAGGACATGAGCCTTTGCAGTGGAATTTGGTACTGAGCTACATGACTATAAACTGGAGAGTTAGAGATAAGGGTCCCAGGAGGACTTACGTGTATACTGAAGCCTTTGGAAGTTACAGAGCCAATCCTGCTCAGCAACCACATGCTCATTGCTTAGATGTGGCCCTCAGAGGGCTGAGGTACCACTGTGTCACCTCCCATCTTCTTCCAACTCTGTCCTATCCATTCACATTCACTTCAGCACTACCCATCAGGCCAGGAGGCTGGGGGCTGGGCTCTGGTCAGGATATGACAATAATGAAATGTATTCGTGCCTTGAAGGGGAGCTTTTAAGTTCCAGCACCTTGCAGTGCGTAGGCAAGCCTCTCCAGTAGGATTTTCGACTTAAGATTTCCGAGGGCTGAGGTTACATGTGCAAGGCCCTCAATTCAGTTATTACCACTGCAATAAAAGCATAACAAAACAAAACTCCAAGTACTTCTAGATAGATCTAGGGACCTCCCAAACCATATGACCCAAGAGAGCAAGGGAGCAAAGACATGTGGGGAGATTGCTGTATAAGCATCCTCACTGTGTGATTTAAGGAGAACACCTTTAAACCAAAGGCAACACCTTTCTCGTCTGACCCTCCCACCATCCACACAGACACACTGCTGTTCTCTCAGCTTTACTGGTGCTCAGAGGCCTACTGAGCTTGTGCATTCTTCTCCAAAAGTGTCATTCTCTCTCCTGGGTAACATACATCAGAAAATATATGAAATTGAAAAAAAAAAAGTTGTTATATCCTAGTGGTTTTATTATGCCACTCATTAGAATGAAAGGGCCAATTTGGAAGTCCTTCTGGTCCGGTGTGACTGTAGATTACTTGTATCTATAGGTGTCCTCATTGTGAGCTTCACTGCCTGGTAACTTGGGGTTTTCCTGTGCCTGATACCTAACAGCACCAAAGTTCGGGGCACTAGTGCATGAGAAGGGCAACAAGTCTTTGCAGTCTTCTCCTGCTTGGTGTGTATATATGTGCATGTGTGTATATGTAAACTCACACACACACACACACACACACACACACACACACACACACCACACATGAATAAGGCTTTCATCTTTTCTGCTATATGCTAAATTTACAGTACTGGTGAACATAGGCAATTATAAATAGGAGACCATGCTTCTCATATAAACCTGGAAGCTGAGGAAGGCTTCTGAGATGATGCATTTGAAATGAGACTTGAATGTTGAAGCAGAGTTGGCAGAGATGGTCATGATGATTTATATGAACTGCAGAAACAACAGTTTGACTGTTTTGGGCAACGAAAAGGGTGACTGAATATTAGGGAGAATTGTAGGGGAGGCTATAAGGGGTAGCTGGCCACATTGAAAGGTTTGGCTGAAGAGGCAAGTGTATGCAAGGGTTCAGGCTGGGTGGAAGGTTCTAGTCCTCACTGAGAAATATGAATCACATTCCACAAACCAACTGGACCTTTAGAGGCATTCTGAGCAAGAAAACGACATAGTTGCTTCTTAAGTAGGGAGTTTTCAGACCTTTCATCTGCTCCTGAGCATGCCTAGGCTGCTGGCTGGCCTCACCCTGCTGTGAATGTCTGTTTGCACTTATGACTAGTTAGGATTTTTTAAGTAAACTATTAATATAAGAAAGCCACATATTTGTCTTATGTACAGATACAAATAAAGCAATATTGGGCCTTTCATAGTGTTCTAAGCAAAATAATGTGATTATAGATATTATAAAGCTGGTATTATACAACTTCCATAGGGCTAGAATGTCGATCAGTTGATAGAGTGCTTGACAAGTATGCATGATGCCCTGTGATATGATGGTGCATGCCTGTAACCTCAGCACTTGGGAGGCTGACAGAGGAAGAACAAGAATTCAACATCATCAGCCGAGGCTGCATAAGACCCCATATCAATCAGTCAGTAAACAAATAAATAAATAAACAAGCCTCCCACAAAAGAAGATTTTAAGATTCTGTACTGTTTTTTTCCAGTGTGATTTGAGTTAACTACCAGTTTCAAACTAGAAAACAGCACACATTTTATGTATATAATTTTTTGAGACAGAGTCTTGTTATGAAGATCAGGCTGGCTTACAACTTACTATGTAGACCAGGATGGCCTGGAACTTAAAGCCATTTTCCTCTTTCTGCTCCTCAGTACTGGGATTGAAGATGGGTAAATATTAGCCACTTACTAAATGTTTATTATCTTACTGGTTATTTTGTCTGGAAGGGATTAATTCCCAGTTAAAAGACTGGGTAGGAATGAAGGAAGCATTGTGGTCTACTTTGGGTCAGTGCTGTAAACATATGAGATCAGCTTTCATGGAGGATTAAAGATAGAAAAGATCCGTTTCTTGATCTCAAAGACATATCATCTTAATAGAGGAGATAAAAGGAAAGATAGCTGAAAAAATAGTAAAGCCACAACCAAGTAGCTGTGAAATAATGCCAAAAGCAAACCCAGAGCCAGAACCTGTGTGCCTCCAGCATCAACGGAGTCCCGTCTTCAAAGGTGTGGCCTGGACCACATTGTTTTAATCCTTTCTTGGGAAACACGTTGAAACTAGAAACCTGCTCAACAGTGCTACAGAGGATGAACAGAAATAACCCTGGTACTCAGGATGCTAAGACATGAGGACGATGAATTTAAGGTCAGTGTGGGCTACATAGGAAGAAAGGCTAACGATACACATGAGCGAAAAGAAAGGAAATCAAAGAAAGGAAAGAAAATTTTGTTTTCTTACTGTTCAAAAAAACAGCTCAAAGGCAATGGACGTCTAGTCATGACCTAGGACTAGGTCAGTGAGTCATGGTGTGGAGGAAATTATTGGCTTCCTTGGAACCAGCTGCTTCCTTCTACGTGTTGTGTTTCCCTGAAGTGGGTAATTCTCTCCCAGCGTATGCCCTCAGCTCAGGTCTCCTGAGTGGGACCCAGAAAAGAGTGTGACTATAGCAATTTGTAGTAAAGGTCAGCTCATGGCCATCCGGACACTTAAAAGTATTTAGACTCCTCCTCCTCTATTTCAGTTCTGTTTTTTCCCTGCTGTCTTCTTGGCCTCTTGAAACAAGTATTCTAGGAACAGGAGTGACTCTCTTACTGGAGATTCTTTGAAGCAAACTTGTCTCTATACTGGTGGTGTCCAGCACTGACTTGAAAAATCTGGCAGTTTCAGTTCTCTGGGATGGAGAGGAGTGGGGACACTGTCCTCTCATAAGAAGACAAGAACTTACAGAGCCATTTGAGTTCCAGCCTGACCAGCAGGGTCAGGGCAGTAGGGCATTTTGCATACTCCAATGTGCAAGAAAAGGAGAGTGCACCAGCTACCAGCTACTTTGGTCCTCATGTGAACATTAATATTGTCTGAAACTTGTTAACTTTCTTTGCATTTCAACCTTCTGGATGTATAGATTTAAAAAATAGCCAGGTCCTTCTTTGTGTGGCCCCATTCAGTCTTTGGAGGGATGGCATGCATTTGCTAAGACTTACAGTGTCTCTCACTCCATTGACATTCAGCTTTGACTGACTACCCACTGTGATCATTATTTCCACACCAAAGATCCTAAGTTCTTCCTTAGGTCCTCTTACTGGTGTGGATGTGGATGTGCTTTCTGGTAATTAAACATGGAGTCCCACACACGTGCCCTAGCACTAAGCACTTGTGTGTTGTCTTATATTTCTCAATAGTGTTAGATTAGAAGATTTTTCTGTATGTTTTAAAACTTTTTGATAGGCCCTTATTGTATTGTATTTATGAGGTACAGTATAGTATCTAAATTCACATAAACAGTAGATCAAGATAATTAGCATATCCATCATTTTTAATACTTATTATTTTTGTGATGGAAACATTTAAACATCTTTATTGACTATTTAAAATGTACAATGCTCTCAGCCACTGTTGCCCTGCTGGGCTCTAGAACATTAGAATTCATTCATACTACTGAGGTCCAGTCTGGTGCCCATTGACCATTTTTCATCCCCTCCCCACCACATCACCACGTACACAACAAAACAAAATATAATATAATATAATACAATATAGTACAATGTAATATAATATGATAAAACAAAAGCCAATACATCAGAATTGGGGGAAAAAAACAAACATGAGTCCAAGAGAAGGCACAAGAATCAGAGACCCACTCATAGGCACACTCGGGAGTGCCATAAAAACACTAAACTGGAAGCCATTATATATACATGCAGACCTAAGCAAGCACTGTGCATTCTGCCTCAGTCTCTGTGAGTTCATAGGAGCTTTGATCATGTTGATTTTGAGGGCCATGCTTTTGTGGTATCCTCCATCCCCTCTGGCTCTTACACTCTTCTGCCTCCTCTTTCACAGGGTTTCCTGAACCTTGAGGAAAGGGATTTGATGGAGACATCCCATTTAGGGCTGTGTATTCCAAGGTCTCTCTCCCTCTAAGTAATGGCTGGCTGTAGGTATCTATATTTATTCCTATCTACTGTAAAAGGAAGCTTCTCTGATGATGTCTGAATAGAGCACTGATCTATGACTATAGCAGAATATTCATTAGGAGTCATTTCATCTCTAGGTTTTTTTTGTTTTTGTTTTTGTTTTGACAGTTTTGTTGTGGGTTATTCACCAGAGAGTGCTTCTCAGACATGGGTTTAAGCCAACGGAAAGTCTTTGGTAGCTGGGTCAGCAATTACATTGGGTGCTTGGGATCCCAGTGTAGCACTGAGTCTTTCTCAGGATGAGCTTTTAGGCGCAAAAACTGTATCCTGGCTTATACTTCAGTTAACAAGAACAGTTAGCCAGAAGTGGTACTACAGAAGCAAAAAAACCAAGGTTAATACATTTAGAGTCTTTCTCAGAACTGTATTGACTTTGATGGATTAGGTATTTGTTTTAATTTTTGGCTGGTGGTGCAGTCCACATGTTGAGTTTTACAGCCTAAATGGTACTTCCATCATGGAATCAGTTGTGCTAAGGTCTGAGGCCCTGTTACAAGTAGTTTTGGTTTTGTCCTAGATTCCTGGGTTATGCAGTTTCAGGTTCTTGGTCACCAAAGCAATGTCAAGTATGAGTTACATCTGGTGGAATGAATCTTAAATCAGACACTGATTGGTTTTTCCCACAAGCTTTGTGCCACTTTTGCCCTAGAATTTCTTGCATCCAGCACACCACTGTAGAGGGTTTGCAGCTGGGTTGGTGTTTACATATTTTTGGTGGCATGCAGAATACCTTCCTATACCAGAGATTCTGCAATACAGGTGAAGGCTCCATGTAGGCACCAGCTAGATGTCTCCATGTTCAATGAGTTATGTAGGTGTTGTCTTCAGCCATGGGGCCTTGCTGTCAGTTTGCGGAGAACAACCCTATGGTCTTGGCAACAGCCTGGGTTGTTTCAGGATTCTTATGGGACCCATTTGGCCAACAACTCAAATAGATGTAACTCAATACCAGTAGTGGAAGCTTCATTTGGTGACAAGAGATATCCACTTGGTGCTCTGTCTCCCTCATTATTTGATGATTTCATTTAGAAGTCCTTCATATATGTATATATTTTAGGAAGCTTCAAATGTATTAGATACCCCTCAAATGATCCTTAATTTTAGCTGTCTCTCCCCATATTCCCTGCCCCATTTCCCTCTCCCCTCCCCATCTCAACTTGGTCCTCCCATTCTAGCTCCCCCATCTGTAACTATTCTATTTCCCTTTCCTAAGGAGATCTACCTGTACCCACTAGTCTTTTACTCTATGCCTAACCTCTGTGTTTCTATGGATTGTAGCTTGGTTATCATCAACTTAACAGCTAATATCCACATGTCTTAGAGTTTTTATTAGTAAAACACCATGACCAAAAAAAAATTGGGGAGGAAAGGATTTATTTGGCTTATACTTTCATATCATTGTTCATCATCAAAGAAATTCAGGACAGGAGTTCAAACAGGGCTAGAACATGCAGGCAAGAGCTGATACAGAGGCCATGGAGTGGCGAGGCTTACTGACTTGCTCCTTGTGGCTTGCTCAGCCTGCTTTCTTAAAGAACCTAGGACCATGAGCCCAGGGATGGCACCACCCACAATGAGCTGGGCCCTCCCCCATCAGTCACTAATTAAGAAAATGCCTTATAGGCTTGTCTATAGCTCAATCTTATGGAGGTATTTTTTTTTAACTTTTCATTGGTTCTTCGTGAATTTCACATCATGCAACTCAATCCCATTCATCTCCCTGTCCTTCCATATCCACTCTCTGCCCTTGCAACCTTCTTCCCCTGAAAAGAAAACAAACATACAAAAATAATAAAACAAAACAACAACAAACTATCTCGCTGTGGAAGCTGTGGTGTCACACAGTATACCTTTTTGCTCAGAGCTTTACTTGCAAATGTTTATTGCAATGAGTCATTGGACTGGTTTGCAGCCTCCGGTTTCCACTACACTATCAATACTGGAGCCTCACTGGGACTCCTCTTGGATATCCTGCTGTTGCTCTGTGTCATGGAGATCCTGCAGCTTTGGATCTGCAGGACCAGCTCCTTTATACACTTCACTAGTTCATGGATAGGGTAGACATTAAGGTTGGCCAGTTCAAAGCCCTGGATCTGAGACTGGGTGGTAGCTGAGTTGGTCAGCCTGCCTGCTCTCCTGTACCCACATCACAGTGCCAACTCTTCTGCTTTGCCCAAACGAGGCATGGAGTGAGCTCATGGAGGCATTTTTAAATTAAGAGTACCTCCTCTCAAATTACTTTAGTTTGTGTCAACTTGACATAAAACTATCCAGCACACCACATGTAAGTGAATACATGTCATAGTTGTTTTTCTGGATCTGGAATACATCACTCAGGATGATTTTCTTCCTTGTTTCATCTGTTACATGTCAATTTCACGATGTCACTGTTTTCAGCAGCTGAGTAATACTCTATTGTCTAAATGTAACACATTTTCTTTATCCATTCTTCTGTTGAGGGGCATCTAAGTTGTTTCCAATTTCTGTCTATTATGAATAGGGCAGCAATGAACATGGTTGATCAAGTGTCTTTGTGGTAAGATGGAGTGCCCTTTAAGTATGTGCCCAGGAGTGGTATAGCTGGATCTTGAGGTAGATCGATTCCCAACTTTCTGAGAAACTGCCATATTGATTTCTATGGTGGCTGCACAAGTTTGCACTCCCACCAGCAGTGGAGAAGTGTTCCCCTTGCTCTACATCCTCACCAATCATGAGCTGTCACTTGTTTCATTGATCTCAGACATTCTCACAGGTCTAAGATGAAATGTCAAAGTAGTTTTGATTTGCAGTTCCCTGATGGTTAAGGATGTTGAACTTTTCTTTAAGTGTTTCTCAGCCATTGTGTTTCATCTTTTGAGAAGTCTCTGCTGGAGTTGGTGGCTAGGATGAAGCAATGTGTGGGGGTGGGAAGTTAGGAGAGGAGGATCTATGTGATCCACTGGAGATGGAGGCAGGGAAGATGGGAGGCAGCGGCATGTAGTCTGCTGCAGAGCTGGGGATGAGACTAGGGGATTGGATGTAGAGGGGCAGAGGGTAAAGTGAAGATCTGTAGTTAGCCTACCTGCTTCCCTGGCCGGAGTGAAGATGAAATCTTTAAAAGAACACGCACAGTGAAGTACAACTTCACAATCACTAACAAGGTAGAGGAATCACCACTTCCTTTCTTCATTCAATTATGCTTAGGAATGAACTGGGGGACATTCAAGTGTTTACTCAATGGAATTGAGATTTAGGGTATATATCCCATATCATTTCTTTTGAATCACATTATATTTCCTGGAACTGGGTTTTATGGTCGAAGGGACCTTCCAAGGTAGTGAAGAAACTACACAAACCAGCATATGACAAGAAATTCCATGAGTGAAGCAAATGCATCTGGGATATTAATTAACACGTCTCTATTTATAGTTCTTTGTAATGTATTTACATTTAGGTGGTTTTTCTTTTCTCACAAGTTAGTCATTTAAAAACCACAAAGGAAGTACAAGATCCAGCTTGTTTCCAGTTGTTTTCTGACAAGCCAGTACTGACTTTTCTATGAAGTAATCAAGACAGAACCCTTTTCCTAAATTTGTTGGGATAGCAGCTAGAAAACCCAGTGCAAAGCCAGTGGACTTTAAAGCAATAGGGTTTAAAGGGCTGACCAGAAACTGAAGGGAAGAATAACATTCCTGTCACTCCAAAAAACCCAAAGCTTTCCTGAGTGATGAACCTGGCGGGCCAGCTCTAGCTGAAGTCAGTGTTCATGCTGTGCTTCCGTTGTTATCTCTTGGGTTTAAATATGAGGGAACACAGGCTAAATTCTTCACTGTATGATAATTTAAACAGAAACTGGGATTTGGCTCAGTTGATAGAATTCTTGCCCAGCATGCATGCAACCTGGGTTCAGTCCCCAGCACCACATAAACCAGGTGTGGTGATGCATACCTGCAGCCAGCACTCAGGAGGAAGAGGTGGAGACAGGAGGCTCCCTGGGGCCTGCTGGCCAGCCAATCTAGACCGTCAGTGAACTACAGTTTCAGCAAGAGATCCTGTCTCAAAAAATAATGTGGAGAGCAACTGAAAAAGATACCCAATGTTGACCAAAAAAGACATTCTGCATTGATCTCTGGTCTACACACACACACACACACACACACACACACACACACACACAAACACACACACACACACATACACAAGCACACATACATACATACATATATATGCACACACATACACATGCACACACACATACAAATACACATACATGCATTCAAACACGCATGCATACACACACACACAGATGATCTATTAAATGACAGTTTCAGTGATGGAAGCGAAAGTTGTCTTTGCACAGGGCTAAGCTTTAGAGATGTGAGATGATTATAGGGTGACTTTTAGGAAAGAAGGTGGAAGGAATGAAAGCAGGGAGGGAGTGAACGGAGCTCTACGAACAACTAACAGATTTCATCTGCAATACCGCTTTACCATTTGCAAACACTAACAACGCTGTTCGAACTGAACAAGGTAATTGCTTTCCTCATTTCAGTGCAGAGAAAGATGAAGCAGAGAGCACCAGAGTGGGGGAGGGTCAATTTTGAAAGTGCTGGACCTCAAATTCAAAGTCTGGCTTCTAAAGACCATATCCTTGCAACCCATTGTTGAGCTGCCAAGGTCAAAACACCCAAACAGACTCTATCTGTCTCCGTGGAGAGATTTCAAGTGTATTTTAGAGTCTGCAGAGGCTCTGATACCGTCTCTGGTCTTGGACTCTAAATCTTCCAGTTACTCAGCGTCAGGGCCAGTCAGGTGCTCTGCACTGTTGTAGTGAGGACACAGACAAACAGACATGTGCATAGTACAGACACAGAGAGTCACAGAGATGCACACATGGACACACTTGCATGTGTGCACACATAGAAATGTACACATATTGACACATGCACACACACAAACACCAGACAGCATGTTTCATCCACCCTGCAGTTTTAGATAGCTGTGTTTTCCACGTGCCTTTTGTAGCAGGGCATATCTTTCTGTTTCCTTACTCCAGCCCATGCCCCTTCTTTCCTTTTCTTCTCCTTGTCCTGTGTAATTCCTAGCTCCTGCTTTGCAGGCCTCCTCCAGTCCTGTCAGTGACATCTCAAACACAAAGGTGTTTCAGAGTCAGTAAGACCGAAAAACCTGAGATGTCAGCAGTATTAGCTCTCAGCAGGATACGTCGGGTTTGTTTAAGGTCATGCAGCTTGCCCTAACCTGTCAGTGATCATCACAGTTGCTTTCTTTCTATTTTCAAGGCCACAGGGCCTGTAATCCATCGCATCACCACCTTGGATGGCATCTTGACCTCACAGGCCTTCATTACAATCTGTCAGGAAAGTTTGAAACAGTTCAGTGCCACAAAAGCAATGTGTGGTCCTGCCTTCCCTTTTCTCAGCTCAGTGGCTGTGTGAGGATTCCACTAAAATTACATTACCCAGAGAGAGGCTGCATGGGAAATCACTAAGACACTGTAAACCACTGAGAGTGCCCAGAGGGTCCTGTCACTTCAGGGGCCTGTTATTCCTCAAACCACTCTAGCCTCAGTCACCAATTACATCCCTGAGACTAGGAACTGTATTTTCTTTGTCTGCTGTGGATCTTTTAGTCCTCTGTAAAATTACCTAGACCAAAGACTCCCTTATCTTGTAATTCTAACCCGCAGTCAATCATGTGATTAGAACAAGCTAACTTGGCATTTTTCACTTACATTTCTCACTTGGGTGGTTTGACCCAGTTTTAACCAAAACCAAAGTCTTGATTCCACTCTGAAGCCTGGAACCGCAATCTCAGTCAACAGCTACTCTGCTCCGGGGAAGCTGTGAATGAAAACCTCAATACAATTCAATTTTGTCCTAAGAAACTTGGATGGTCGTCTTACCAATGGTAGCGTTCCAGCCTTCTGAGAGCATCCACTCTGGGAAAAGTCTCAGGGGCACAGCCCAGTGCCCTCAAAAGCTTGACTCAGCTTTGTTGATCATGACTTCACACCCAGTAACAGGATTTCAGCTGCTTTAAACTCTGCTTCCACAGGGCGTGTTTTTAGCCCCTGGGTCCAAAATCTAAATTCTTCACCAAGTAATCAACATTAATGATCATGGCATCAAAGGGAGCATCTTGAAACATCTTCCTTTCCCAAGGTAAGGGCTTGAGAGCTGAGAGCAGACACCATCACTTACAAGGTTAGAATCGGGCAGAAGTTAAACTGTTCTCTGGGTACCATGAGACACAACTGTAATGCACTTATGTATCTAAGGGTATAACTATGGCCACACCCAACCTGTGGAATAACTATGTCCACTCCCTGTGGTTTCAAAATAATAGGTGAAGACCCAGAGGGTTTGGTCTTTTCACTACTACATCATCAGAGTTGATTCAGTTCCTGATGTGAAAAATAAAGTCAGGCATATAATTGGAAAATATGAAGATCTTATGCTTCTTCGGCTGACTGTGTTACATGAACAGTCAAGTTATGTAAGCACAGGGAGAGATGGGTTCCAAAAAGGACTGAACCATGCCCATGTGAGCATCAGCAAGATGTTAGTCTCCTTACACCTTGCATGCCCCAGACAGTGCCTCTATCTCTTCCCTTGAGATTACTCTGACAATTAGCTAATCTTAGAAGCCCTGGGGTCTTTCTCCTTGGCTATGTATATGTTAGGAAACACAGTCTTTGAAATTATTCCAAATAAGACATCTCCTAAAGAAAAACTATTTGCCCAAATCAACCTTCAACTGTAGTCCATGAACAAACAAATAATATATCCTTCATTGGGCATTTTCCCATGTATTAACAAGCTGCCACTCAGTGCCATTAGTATGTACCAACAACACCACAGTTGGTCAGATGGTCTTCACAAAGAGCAGAGGGCCTTTAGATGCCAACACTCATATAGGGAGCAGTCTTCTGTTTCTACAACCAATGTGGGGAAGGACAAAGACACAAATGATTCATGTTTTTATTCTTCATTCTAAAATGTTCCTTCTTATGTTTGTTAAAATAGAATTCCAGGTACTCAAAAACATAGTGATTCATCTAAGTTGCAGAGAAGCGGTCTTTGGTTGTAGGAACAGATGGAGTATCTCCTAGGGCTCAACATACATAAAGTCCTGTCTGTCCTCAGTCCCCTCAAAACAAACTAAACCAAACAAGCAAAGTCAAGCCTCCTGAAGGCCAAGGTTCACAGGCCTAAGGCTTTGAATTTCCCTCTGATGGCCTCATAACACATCACATTTTGAAAAAACAAATAGAAAAGTTTGGATAGGCTGGTACTTTAGTCAAATTTCTGTTGTTCCAGCAAAACAGCGGAGACCAGGTAGTTTAAGGAAGCAGAGGTTTGCTCAGCTCACAGTTCTGGAGGCTGGGAAGTACAGGAGGGTGGAGCCAGCATTTACGTGGCTTCTGAAAAGAAACTTCTTGCTTGCTGCGTCATAACAAGGTGGCAAGAATTACATGCAGAGCGGGTGAGCCAGGGAGCACTCACTTAGAACAAAAGCATTCCTAGTATAACTCATTAATCCATTAATGGGTTAGGCCATTCCCAAAGGCAGACACTTCCAAAGGCCTCACCTCTCAAATATCAACTACACAGAACTCTGGGAAATAGGTGTCCAGTACGTGATATTTAGCGGACTTGCTCACATTCTGGCAGGAGAGTGATGAAAAGAAGAAAGGAGAGAGGTAGGTCAGGAAATCTAGGTCAGACTCTGAAATGAAAGAGACAAAAGCAGTCTGTAGACTAGGAGAGAGTGCAGGGAGCTGGCCATGCCGTGAGGTGGGGGGTCCTGCCTGTCTGATCAAGGGAGTCCAGAAGGGATAAGATGCTCGGCAAGGGCCAAGCATGTGGTGGAACCTAACCTTTACTCCAAATAACTTAGCTTCTCTTGACCCTGGGTCATGTGTGGTAACTTTATATAGGTAGAATTAAAATTATGTCATGGCCCCTAATAAATAATAGCCATATAAGTATAGTGTCCTGTCCTGTGGGAAACTGTGAGTAATAAGCAATCTGGAAAGGGAAAAGGGGAGATGATTTTAATGGTAAAGTTTCCATCATTATTGAATAATCTTAGGAAAAACACTTCCTCTCTTACCCTTGGTTTCTCTCTCTCTCTCTCTCTCTGTCTCTCTGTCTCTCTCTCTCTCTCTCTCTCTTTCTTTCTCCCCCTCTCTCCCCCTCTCTCTGTCTCTGTCTCTCTCTCTCTCTCTCTCTCTCTCTCTCTCTCTCTCTCTCTCTCTCTCTCTCTTCTGAGACATGGTCTCACTATGAAGCCCTAACTGGCTTGGAACTCATTATGTAAATGAGGTTGGCCTCCAACCCAAAGAGATCCACCTACTTCTGCCCCGCTCCCCAAGTGTGTTAGGATTAAAGGTGTGTGCCACTATAACCATCCCTTGTTTTGTTTACTTTTTTGAGACCAATTGTCATGTAGTCCAGGCTGGCCTTAAACATGCCTTGTTTTCAAGATGGCCTTGATCATGAGACTCTTGCCTCCACCTCCAAAATGTCAGGATTATGGGTTCATACCACCATGCCCAGCTATGGCTTTAGTTTCTTATTTGTATATTTGTAATTTAAATAAGTTGATATATCTTGTACCTCCATTTTTTAAAATATTGCATAACTAGAGAACATGCAATACTGCCATGTCCTCATAGCCCCCAAGTCTGCCACATTGAAATATATCAAGAAAAGCCTTGAACTTAAAAGTAAACTGCATAATGCAATTCTAGGAAGTACTTTAGAAAAATTTTAAAATTATCATTATATTGTATGTGCACGACCTCAGGGTGGCAGAAATGTGGTGGGCAGAGAATAACCTGCAGAAATCCATTCTCTCATTCTACCGAGTGACTACTGAAAATTGAAACCCAGTCTCAGTGGCAAGTCCCTTTACCTGCTGAGCCATCTTGCTGACCCACCTCTGTGTTCTTAATTCACCTTCCAGTGTGGACAAAATTCCTGGAAAGAAGCTCTGCAGAGACTGAGTGGCTGGTTAGAACTACAGTGCTGTGGAGAGGTTGGAATGCTGTGGGTCCGGAGGCTAACCACCTCATTTACAGCTAGCTTTAGTGCCCTGGATAGCACTCCTCGACCACCTCTGTGTCTGAACTAACATCCTGTGACTAACAGATAAAACCTCTTAAAACAGATATCAGTTCAGCAGACCACTAGCTTCCACCAATACCAGCACTGAGAATACATCAGATCTCATCTGAGGTTGATAGAGAAGCTCCCGGCCCCAACCCCAGCCACCTGTCTGATGTCCCAGCCAATGTCTTTTAAACTTGTCTTTGACTTACAACCTTCTTTGTTCTGCAAACCATAAAACTTTATGAAACTGCTTCCATGTTGGAACATGGAACTTGGGGTAACCTACATCTGTGTACCCAGGCCAGTGTTACTCAAAGGACACTGGAACAAATTATTTTTTATTCCCTGTAAGGTGAGAGCTGTGTTTTTGCGCCAACATCAGTTAAATCCACATCCATTTCTCAGTGACTGCCATTGCCATGTTCTCCACTTCATCACCCCCACAGCAAAATACTCACCACTTTCACTTCCTTATTGCCATGCTTCCTTACTTAGCATCTTTCTCAGTTTCTGTAA
This sequence comes from Peromyscus eremicus, assembly GCF_949786415.1. Classification (NCBI taxonomy): domain Eukaryota; kingdom Metazoa; phylum Chordata; class Mammalia; order Rodentia; family Cricetidae; genus Peromyscus; species Peromyscus eremicus. Next base: position 4,739,010 of record NC_081422.1, on the reverse strand, counting down.
TTCAAACCACAAAATGATTTAGTTGTTTCCTATGGGACAGGAAATGCAGCTCTTCGGAGAGATCCTGTTTATTAAGGAGGAGAGGCTGATGTGTGGATTTGTAAAGTCAGCTTGTCTATAGCTACAGTTAGTACTGTATCTCAGGCTTTTGCTCGGGTCAAAAGGATCCAGCCCAAAATCTGCCAGAAACAGATCCGGCTGACATCATGGATCCTGCACACACAGAGAAACCTGAGCTGTCTGAGTTCCATTTTCTTTGCGTTGTCTTAGAAGCACAGGGTACAGCGAAGGGCACCTGCTGAACTGAGTCTGGCTGAGTTCCATTTTCTTTGCGTTGTCTTAGAATCACAGGGTACAGCGATGGGCACCTGCTGAACTGAGTCTAGCTGAAGTATGAAACTGACAAACCTTTCCACTAAGAGAAGCAAAAATTTCAGGTAGACTTGGATGGGTCATGTGAATTCTTTGTTCCAGCCTCTGCTGTGCTATAGTGTCCATTCTACAAAAGGGGAAATTAGTTGTTGAGAAAAGCTAGTCATAACATCCCCATTAGAAGGACTTCGGCATCTTCCTCCAGCCTCTGTATGAGGGAACATGAACACATGTGCCTACACACACCACACATACCACACCACACACACACACACACACATCCCACATACACTATACCCACCCATATCACCACCAATCCCAATATACCAAACACCCAACACATATAAATCAAAATACAAGGTGTATGGTTACCTCCACATGCACACACATGTGTGCCAAATAAACCAAAAAGTCTTTTTAAAATTGCAATTTTTAGCCAGGCGGTGGTGGCGGCGCACGCCTTTAATCCCAGCACTCGGGAGGCAGAGCCAGGCGGATCTCTGTGAGTTCGAGGCCAGCCTGGGCTACCAAGTGAGTTCCAGGAAAGGCGCAAAGCTACACAGAGAAACCCTGTCTCGAAAAACCAAAAAAAAAAAAAAATTGCAATTTTTAATCTTTTTGTGCCATAAGATAGGGTCACAACTAAAGATGCTTTGTCAATGTCCTCCAGTCAAGCATAAAGCCATGAAAACAGCATCATAGCTTTCTGTGTGTGAAGAGTTGTAAGATTCTTGTTCTGTGAGAACAATTCCATCACAAAAAAATCTAAGTGATCTTAACTCTGTGTATGTGAAGCACTGTAGTTACTCCTTGCCCAGTGGCAACATCACTGAATGATTAAATCTAGACTGGGTTATGATTATTTTTTAACACATATATGTATACTCAAAATAGCACTTATGCAATGGAATTTGACATTTTCAGGCTCCTACATATAAAATAAATTTTAATTCTTAAAGAATTTATTTTGGCCAGTCATAGTGGTGTATACCTTTAATCCCAGCACTTGAAAAGGTGTGATCTCTTTGAATTCACATCCAGCCTGATCTACATAGAGTAGCGTGGTCTACAAAGTGAGAACATGTTTAAAACAAACAAGCAAAAGAATCAAGGAAGACATTATGAGAAAGTTACTAAAATGGCTACATGTAAGCTCATGAAACTCATTTATCAGAGGTGATTGATAGATGTGATTCCTAATGGAGTAAGTATTTCTAAATCAGAAGTATACAGTTCAGAACGTCAGGCCCTCCAGGTCAGAAAAACTAAGCCACATGGGAAAGAAAACTTGGTAACCTTGAATGTCCTCTTCCCATCCCCAGTTACTAATTTTCTTTCTTTTTTAGAAATCAAGGTTTATCGTCACACCTGGCCTCTTGGTTCTCCTCTCCCCTTGCTGCGAGATTGGTCTAGCCTGCTCTCACTTTGCTGTACTTGGTTAGGTTTATGTTTGTGCCTTTCCTGTTTTAAGATCACATCAGAGTGTGTCAACTACAAGCCTGTGGTGACTCATAAGCCTCAGTTCTAAGGGGCTTGTGCCACAGGCTTTGGTGGCTCTGTATGTCATGCCATCGTGACTCATGTAAGTGACAGAGACATGTTCCGTCCTAGGAAACCCTGAGCAAACTGTCATTCAACTCCTAGGAGCTGATGAACCGCGTGGAAAGTCAATGACACAAATTAGAAAACAGCACAGTGGGTTGTTGGGCCAAGTTCATCATCTTCACATCAAAAAACAAAGTACTGGTTTGGACTTACTCAAGTTAGTCAATTAGTATTTTTTAAAGGCCTTGCTGCTGCCACCCAGGGTATGTGGTGCCACCTAGTGGTACTGTGCATGAACAGCCATGCGCTGGATCTTTGAGATCCCTGTTTTCTTCTGTGTGTTATGCCAGTTGTGCTCGATAATGTCTGCTGTTTGCTTAGTGTTCTTATTCTGGAACGAGGATAATGAGACCCAGGATAATTTTTTCTCACGTATGTGTGTATAGTGTGCATATTTGTTTGGTGGGGGGTGGTCCCATGTATGTGTGGAAAAGTGTGTGGAGGCCCCAGACTGATGTGGAGTCTTCCTTACACTTTCCACTTTATCCATCGAGATAGAATCTCTCAGTTGTATGTGGAGCTCATTGCTTCAGTTAGGCTGGCAGCCAGCTTACCCTAGGGATCCCCTAGCTTCACTTTCCAAGTCAGAATTACAGGAGGCTACCACGCCCAACATTTGCATGGCCTTAGAGGACCCAATCTTTAGTCTTTACTCTTGGGGCAGGGGCTCAGTGCAGTGTTACTATTTCTAATTTAACATGAAAGCTCTCCAAGATTAATCCTGACTTTCAACTTGACTGGATTGAGAGACAACTAAAAAGTCAGTAAAGCATATTTCGGAGCATATCATTGTGGTTGCTTCTGTAACAGTTGGTGAAAATGTCAAGAGAACTGAGCGGGAAGATCCTGAAAGTGAGCATCACCGTGGGATAAGCTAGGGCCTTGGAGGAGCAAATGTAAAAGGAAGGGGTACTCATACGTGCCCACACTCAATCTTCTTGTGGGTGCTGCTGCTGCAATATTTCTTCCTGAGGAACCATGGGCCCCGAGGGACTTAGAGGGCTCACTAAAGCCCAGTTCCTCCCCAGCAGGCCTTGGGTGGCACAGGATGAGCATTGCTGACAAGGGCAGGTGGAAACCACCCTCCAGAATCCTCCTGTGACCAGGACCAAAGACAGGGAGTGGCCTCCTACCACACCAGGATGATATTTTGAGCTCCAGATTAGAACAAGGATGTCACTTGAACACTTCTTTGGTGCTCTTACATAGGTGTGCTAAAAAGAATGGCTAATGATCACTTACCTCCAGCCCCCAAAACCAGTGTGTCTGTTAACTGACTCCATTACCAAGAACCAGATACCACATGCTACTGTGTTGAATGGCCTAATGTTGGTTTTCTTCTTGTTTATGGTGAGGGAGGTTTGGAAGGAGAGAGAGTTCTACATTTGGTATTGTGATTTACTTCAAGGATAGGAGAAACAATTTCCACTCAGCCCAAATCATCTTAAAACCCCCATTAATGTACTTTTAGACTCCCAGAGATACGTTCCCACTGGATTCCAGCTTGCTTATCTTCACTGGCCTCGGTGACCTCTGCCCACTTGGGCGTTAGCTCAGGTGCCTTGCCGTGTTTTACCTTCTTTATCCACCTCCCTGAACCACTCAATGCTTCCATGTACACCACGGTTGCCGAGGGCTTTTCACAGTTGCAGTGTGTTCTACCTCATCGATGTTGGTCTCTCCAGAGAGAACAGGAACTCCATGACACCCTCCATTTTCCCTTAGCTCTGCTTAAGCTTCTGGAATACGACAGACACCCCCTAAATTGATTAGGTGAACAGTCTATGCTTTATTCTAATAGCAAACCTCAGGAATCGGGCATCTTGTTGAGCTGTCAGAGGTGAAGATTGTTGCAGAACTCTGGGGAAGAGGTGAACAGTGCCTTCCACCTACTCGGTCGTCACTGCTCTCCTAGAGAGCACCTGACTACTGAACTCAGAGTTAGTTACCTCATAGTTTTGTCTTCGTAGAGGGAGAAACACTTTAGGAGGAAGGGACCGAGTTCATTAGTGAATAGGTTTAACAGACACTTATTAAATACTTAGGAATGGGAAAACTTAGTTAAGTGAAAGGGGTCTAAACTTTCCAAACCTGTGGCATTCTTGGGCAAGGGGATGTCTCCGTGAGTAAAAGAGCTCTCTATGACAGCTTGATGACCTGAGTTCAGTCCCTGGGGCCTACAGTGGAAGGAGAGAATCGGCTTCCAAAGCTATTCTCTGAACACCACACATGTACCTACTGCACACACACACACACACACACACACACACACACACACACACACACACACACGCCTACGATGATTTCAATAACCTATGCAACCCCAGGCGCCTTTGCCTTTCTCTTGCTGTTCCCTGCCTCCTCTACAATCCCCCAGTTTACTCAAGCTGCCAATTCTCTCCTTTACAGATGAGAAAAGTAAGGTCCACGCAGATTAAATGGCACACACAGAACTCAAGGTAGAGCATGAGCAAACGTTGATCACCCTGACACCAACCTGTTCCTTCCTAGCAAGCACCCTTGGTGAGGAGGATTCTGAGCAATGTGCTGGTGCCGTTTGGGGAAGCTGGCCCCAGAGGAAGGCTCACCAGCATTGGGCCCATCAAATTCTGGAGGACTTTATATCAACATTGCTAGGTACAGTTAATTCTAATATTTACATTTGGAAGGAAGGAGGGAGGGAGAAGAAGGCAGAGATCACATTTTATAAGAAATTTAGGTAATCTCTTGTTTTAAGAAAATTTGAAATTGTGGCCAAAAATCAAATGCACCAACAGCAGTATCAGCTGAAAACACATTTTTTATTAGAAACAACATAAACACAGTCTAACACATTGTGCAAATACACACTTCTATTCCATTGCCCCAGTGTGATAAACACCATCCCTCAGCAAAATCGTTGTTTTCTTGGTGACCGCCACATATCAGTAGTTGCCAAGTGTCAGACACTAACTGAACAATGAGGAATTAACAAACAAAGGCAGAAGGATTACCGGCCAGCTGACACGGCCTTTACTCTGGCCATCCTAGCAGATCTACTACTCACTATGTCTGCCTTACTCTCTGTCGGTGTGAGTCCGTGTATCAAAACGGGGAATGAAAACAATTAGGAGATAAATGGGGTTGAAACACTAGTTTTACTCTCAAATAATCAAATGATTTATGAAAAAGCTATGCTATTGCTTAGGCATTTTATAACAATTTTAATTTTTTACTCTATGGCCTTTTAAAGACCTGAAATGCTATTAATAAAAAGAGAAAACCTCTGTGTCTCTATCTTCTATCAATGTGCACAGTCCTTGAGTGGTGACCCAAAATGAAAATCAAGCCTAATGCAAAGCCACCTATACTTAAAGTGGCCGTTACCCCCTTCCTGTAGTGACTTTGATATTTTCTTAGTGTTTATGTGAAAATGGGTTTAAATCTGAATATTCACAGTGCAAAGCCCAAATCACTCCTTTGGAAAGTTGTCTGCTAATGTGTATTTTACAGGCACGTCCCTCTATCTGTGTTCACCTGTGGCTACCATACACTCCCAAAATTTCCATGTTTGTGTAAGTTAGTATCTTTTTGTAAAGACAATTTACAGTTATATAAATATGATTCATTTTATTCCTTTTAGGAATTTTTATAAATATATTAATAATTATGTTCACTCTCATCAACAGATGGATCCCATGTTTGCTGTGGAAAACATCAATCTTGTTTTTCATAGCACCCAAGAATCAGGTGATCCTTGGGGTTCTCAATTTCATTACTTTAAAATTCTTCAATGTGGTTCCAGCCACGAATAGTCATATGGATACTGCATGCTCAAAGATATCTTACTGAAGCCTGTTCCCAGAACTAAGCTTTCTGTTGTCTCCCAACCCCACCCACACATCTGAAATTGTCATCCCGAATGCTCTCCAGGAGTTAAGGAACAGTTTTGAAAAGATGCTTAACACCACAATAAGGAATTTGTCGGCATGACTCGCACGATGCGGTTACTCCAGATACTGTATTCAAACTGTATGGGCCCATTGAAAAAGTAGATATAGCCTAGGAAGAAAGAGAACAAGAGAAAATCTCAGGCTTTAAAAACATTAGGATTTACTACAGCTAAGATTAAAGATCTGATCTGTGGTAGTATTCTCTAATTTTCTAATTGCTTATTGCAGCTCTGGAGATCCACCAGAGCCTCATACATGTGAGGCAGTCTCTTCATTAAGTTTATACTTCTCAATCTTTATTTTTGAAAAAGCCACCAGCTTAATGTAGTGCTTGTAGTTTAAAGGATAAATGACAATAACAATGAAAGAAAAAGAGACCAGCAATTTGAGAGCGGGGGTTGGGGGACATGAGAGGAGTTGGAGGGAGGAAAAGGAAGCAGGGAAAATGATGTAACTATGTTTTAATTAAAGATATTTTTTTAAATATGTAAGTATTCGAAGATTATATAAATTATGCCCTAGAATTACTTGTCTTGCTACAAAATCTAGTTCTGATGTTAGAAACATTGGTATTCATTAACTGTTATAAGTTAGGGGTAATAACTTTTGTCATAATTAAAGCAAAAATAATTGTATAGTTATGATAGTTGTGAATATTTATAAATTACTCCATACTCCAGCACTAACTTGAATTTTGACATAACCCCCCGCCTCTTGGCATCTCTACATATAATTTAAGGTCATCTTTAGGTTCTACATCTCTTATCCCACAGTTGGCAGTAATTAGATAAAATTCTCATTGATTCTAAGCAGGTTATTTTGTTTGCTATTTAAATAGTCACACAGAAATAGTCAATACCTCAGTGACCATGCATCTATAAGCTCCTTTGAACTCTGTATTGAGATCCTTTGTATGTGAAAATTTTCTGGGGGCCCAGAAGCCCTTCTGCAAAATCAGTGCAATATAACTACTTACCATTTTTCTCATAGACAGCATCTACTTTATCGCCAATTCCAGGGAATTCTTCTACTATGAGTCGGGGATAGTCTTCTTCCATAGTCTGGTTAGCATCATCATATCTGTTTAATAAGAAAAAGAAAAATATAGGAAAGGATGACAAGAAAGGATATCCAGGTGAGAGATTAGAAGAAACAAGTTGCCAGTGTTGAGAGATGGCTTCGATGTATGAAGAAAGGGAAGGATGAATGGTTGGGAGAAAGTGGATATTGTGGATGGTGTGGGTGTGCATGTGTGTGTGGGTGTGCACGTGCATGTGTGTGTGAGATGTGTGAGAGAGAGAGCATGTGTGGGCTTTAGTCCAGGAGCAGCTGGTGGAGGAGTGGACATGAAACAGGAATGTTGGACTGGTACACATCCAAAATTAAGTGTGATAGGCTATGGGAGAGGGAGGTAGGGAGCAGGGAACAGATGAACAAAATACAGTGTCACACATGGAATAAGTGAAACCATAGTTTTGTATTCTCACTTAAAAATCTAAACATTTCAATAAAAACCACCCTTGTAATTGAAAACGAAGTATGAGAAACAGTTGAGAACAGCAGTAGCAGCAGGTGTGGACTTGGCCCCAGGACACTGGTGGAGGTGGGGCATGTTTGTGTGTACACACACACACACATGTGCGCGAGCGTGCCTCACCTCCACACCTGGCTCCCGGAGAAGAAGAGGGTCTTGCCCATGTCCTCAAGGTGCACAGCAGCACTTATCCTCTTCACCTCTTTTGGAAATCCCAGGTCAGATATCTTTTTGGGATAACCTTCCAGAATGTCATAACCATTGAGAGCCCAGAATTTTCTACCTAGAAGTCAAAGAACAGTTTTAATGACCAAGGAACAAATATGTCAGGGCTTAGGCATGCGAGCATGTACTGAAAAGGAAAACTATTTAAGAAATAGCAAAGTCAGTGTAATCTCCACGTGTCTGAATCAAATACAAAGGAGCATCTTTCCAAAAGAGATAGAATTCAAGGCTGGGACTTCCTGCTTATTAATACAGCCAGCCAAATATCAATTTGTCAGTTTATTGCCTCTGAATGTAAAGTCTGGAGCTAAATAAAAAAATTATTGAAATTTCTAAATAAAGAACCACTAGAATCAGTGAATTAGATTCAAAATTCAAGGTTTTTTTATAAGTTAAAGAAAGTTACTTTTTTTCAGTTTCAAGTATAAGAGTCGAAAAGTAGAAATGACATTAGCAGAATGTTATGGAAATGAATTATGGTCATTGAGGTAGGGTAGCGTTTTCATCCCACCCCCATGCTCATATATTAGGGACAAGCAGGGGCTGGAGAGATGGCTCCTGCGTGAGAGTGCTTGCCGTGGAAACATGAGGACCTGAGCTCAGATTCTGAGTCCCCATGTGGAAAGCCGGGCGCCAGGTGGTCCAGCACTTGGGGTAGGTGTGTAAACAGAAGGATGCTAAGGGCTCACAGGGCAGTCAGCCTAGCTGGGGGACAAAGGAAACAGAACATAAAATCATACTCATGCTCTGCCTCTAGTATGTGTAAATACGATGAAGGACTAGAAATTTAAAAAATGCACACTGTGTTTCCTTAGCAAGTAATTTTAAGATAAACTAGAAGGAAACCTGGAGTGAGTGAGACAAAGCAAAGAATGGATATGATAACAGTGCTTTCATTCCCTTTCCTTTGCATTGCTCAAGGCCAGGTACTCAGACGGGCTAGGCACTGAGCCGTGTTTCCATCCCATAGTCATTTGACACACCAAATTAAGAATATCTGGTAGAACAGGTGCAGGTGCTTTCTGGTTCTCCAGTGTTGTGCTGTGTTCTTAATTTAAGTATTGCTTTGGTGGTGGTCATGTTACTAAGTCTCTGGCAATATCAAGTTCATCTCCCATCTACACTGGCCATTTGAAGAGCCTCCCCAGTGGCAGTCTTACCTCTAAAGATGAACATAAGGTCATGGGATGGATGTTCATATGCAGCATCCACATGGTTGGGAAGTTCTGGCCAAAATGATTTTGTCAAAAACAGCTCTGCCTCAACCTGCTGAGGGTGCAGACGCCAGAAGAATCTAGTGCAAAAGGAAAAACACAGTTTATCACATTAAGTGTAATAATTCTATCCTGCTAATGACCACTGTCCATATCAGTGCAGATCAGGTACTACAACCGTGCCTGGTACCATAAAGGGAAAAGAAATGCCATTTCCCTTTATGTTATAGTTTGTAGCCCTCCAAGTTCTAGCCAGAGGTCTTCTCATCTGAAATGTTGCAGGGCCTTATTGAAGGCTCTCAGTTCCCTAGGGGTTGAAACCATGCTTTGCATATATTCAGTGTGGCAAGCACATTTGTCATGAACTGTTGGGCTATAAGAATGTATCTTCCATGATCTCAAGGAGTCGTAACATAGGTAGTGGGCATGCTATCTGACCGCACATGGAAATATGTATCAATGAAGAGATTAACACATAAGCAAGATACAACCATCTACAAATTGTAGGTGAACTTCATTTTTCGTTACCTATAGGTTTCATTTTCACCCTTTTTTTGAAAATTCCAACATAGGTATTGGAATCAGTCTCTCCATCGTGAAAGAAAGTAGTGTGGCTATCGGTAAATGCACTAATGAAGTAATGACTTTCAATATTTTTCATGTTTTTCAAATAAATTTGGTTTCTATTTTTCCTTTATCTTATTAAGATTTACCCACCATTTATTTGATCCAAAGCATGTAAGTAATCTGCCCTTGGGCTACTGTTTCTGTGTTGCCCTTGGGAAGTTTGACAGGAAGCTTTGGCAATTTGCAGACATAACTTTACTAGAGTTCATCACGTGCAGATTTGACAAAGGAATCTTAAGAGTACCTGTCTTTAAAGATCATGGTTTCTCCTCGGAGGCTGGTAATGGCATCAAGGGATAAGGCTGGGTCACACTTTTCTGGTGTTTTGGGATGTTTAGGATTGGGGTCTTCATCTCCTGGCCCTGCAGTGACACAGCAAATGTGAGAGGCTTCCAAGTGTCCTGTGTCATAGGAGGGCTGGTCCTTCTGGGGAGAGTAGGAAAGGGTTCCTTCCAGAAGGACAGTAGCCCCTGAACTCATACTCCAACACCCAGCAGTCTTCCTTCCTTCCTGCAGGGTACCCCAGGCTAGCAGGGTGCTCTCCTGTTTTCACTGCTCTGACCTCTTCAAAAATTCTTCTGAACCATAGATGTACACTTCTTGAAGGTGATGGCAGAAACGCAAGGTGAACTCAAACCCTGAGACCATTTCCACCACACAGTCACAGCCTACTGACAGCCCTCGCTCGGGAAGCACACTGTTCTGAACCCAGTTCTCTGGGTGCATCGCCCATGTGGATCCCTCATCTTCTCTCCTTCTTTCAACTATTTCACCAACTGTAGATGTCAGCTGATTTGGCTTCCCCAGTTTGCCACACTGCAGCTCATCCCAGTGACAAACTGGCTCAAGAAGCTCTGCTGTGACCTGCCACATGTTTATAACTTTCAGCAGTTCACATGTGTTGAGCAGTAACCCCACACTTCTCTCTCTGCTACATAATTCTGTCAACAATTCATTGGTTATAACATGGTAGAATCAAGAATTACTAAATGAACTTGAGAAGTCCCTTTGCCACCTTCAAGTTCATGCCTTCAACCACACCATCAGTCTTTTAAATTCAGAGGTTAACAGTAAGCTAAAGCGGCTTGACCAATTTTCTGAACTAATTCTCCAAGAGCATTTGTACTGATGACTGTGATCAGTGGCTGTAGTTCTTTTTATGACACAGAATCCAGAAATAAATGTTTGGGTTGAAGTTTAAATGTTTTGTAAATATTATTGGAAAAGTGGGAGGAAATAAGAGAAATTTCCCACTGTGGATGTTGAAAACCACAAAGGCCCTGAGAGAGGGCAGCAAATTGCAGTGACTGAGGAATGTCAGAATTTACAGAAGCTGTTTATGTCCTCATCCTCAGCGTCACCTCTGTTGCTGTTCGTGCACTTTTAAAACTCAGCAGCATTTAGTGGCTTCCTAAGTTAAATGAGGAATAAGAGCACAAACACAAGGAAGTATGGTCTGAAAAACATTTAGAAACTGTAGTTTCTAATGAACTGTAGTACAAACCTGAGCAAGTAGTTTGATTCAGAAAGATGGATTATTTTTTCTCATGTTTGAAAACATGATAAATGTGTGATTAGTCTCAAAAGAAAATGTACATTTATTGTGCTAATGCAACTATATTAATCAGTTTTGTAGCTGGTAGAATAAGAGTTACCGTAGAGAGACTGGATTCCTTGAACATCATCATCAGGAAGCATGAAATGGCTTTTGCCAGTGTAGGTATAGATGGGAAACATCAGGGCTCCTGGGTCCTTGGAGTGGTCCAGACCTAGGGAGTGGCCAAGCTCATGGGCAGCAACAATAAACAAGTTGTAGCCTGTAAGAAAAACAAAAAACAATGAGAAGACAAGACCCTCCAATAAGGAGGCAGTAAAGGAAATCCTAATCTATCCACCTCTCTTTTCCTAGTTCATCATTTTACTCACTCTTTAAAACTAGTCCTCAGCAGCTTAAAGGAAGATTCAAAGTAGTAATCCTTGCAACTGTAAGGACTATAGCTCCCTGTATGAAAAACCAATTCATCCAATCCATACTTGAAGAATCAATTCTATAGCAATGTTAATAGATCGTCCTCAGATTAGTAGTCAGTAAAGGCGGCCATGAAGACAACAGACATCCTAATTTTTTCTCTTTGTCTTCTCTGGCTAGGTTAAGAGGGTGGACAGGAATATAACCTGGAATCAGCCATGTGGAGGTCACATGAAGTCCCACATAGCTCTAACTTTCACTTAGAACATCATTCAGAGAGATAATGAACATGTCACTGTATTTTCATCTTTCCTCTAACAATTATTTCCACCAACATTTAGAGTGTTATTTTAAATTGTGTGTGAGTGTGTGGTAGAGGAGCAGGGTAGGCCCTGGGCTCAATCTCCGGCACCACAAAAAAGTGTACCTCAAGAAAGATGGGAGAGGGAGAGCAGGAGCCAGTGCTCTGTTTCTTCATTAAACATTCTTTGTTATCAGAGCCTATATGTAAAGAAAATGAACTAACTTGCATGTTGTAGGACAAGCAAAGGTCTCATAGTCAGAATGATCAATAATTATTGCAGTGACTAGTAATGGTTCCCATTTTTGACCTTCATCTGAAAACTTAACCCAGAATTCTTTTTCTTGTAGATGCTTTCATTCATTTATTTCAACTGAACAAATTCCAAACCTGTGATTTCGGTGCATCTGAATCTGAGACTTCCTGTGGCTTTTCCTTAACCATACCGGATGCTCTTCTCTGTAAGGCTCCCTCCCCAGGAGACACTCAGAGCATGAATGTAAGGCCTGCCCTTCCCCTCTAGAGACAGTAAAAGCACTGGAGAGTAGGCGTTCATTGCAAAGGGGCCAGTTTCACTCTCACAGGGGCAGGGATCCTATTTGTTTGTTTGTTTACTCATTCATTATTTACTTACTTACTCACTTAATTTTTTGAGACAGAGTCTCCCTATAGAGCTCAAGCTGGGCTCAAATTCACAATCAGCCTCCTGAGCACTGGGATTACAGGTGTACATCACTATGGCTTCTATTTTATTTAAGTAAATACTCAAAACCAACTTCTGTGAAGATTGTTCTCTGTTGCTCTAACTAGGCATCTCTTTTGCTCCAAAGTTAAACCCTACTAGGAATAATCTGAGGCTTTTCTGCTAAGTCAACATCCCAATTAATTTGAGCTTTTAAAAGCAGAAGTAGCCAAGAGTCATAGCCACACTAGTCACTGCAGTACAGATTTAACTCCTGAGTGAATTTGTTTAACACTCAGTTTCATTTTACTCTCATAATACAACCGTTTCTGCCCCCTAGCTATTTGGAGTGAGATGTTCTCTTGCTTTCCTGAAGCAGTATTTATAAATGAATGCTGTAGGAGAATCCAAGACAACCAATGTGCCTGTCGAGGAACAGAAATATGGCTGAACCTGTGCCAGTAATACTTCAGCCAAGAACAAAATCTACTTCAACTCACATCCAACATAGTTATGGAGCACAGATCCAGCCCTAATATTGTGTGTGTGTGTGTGTGTGTGTGTGTGTGTGTGTGTGTGTGAGTGTTAGTTATACTTCTTTAACAGGCAAAACTGTAATCCAGAGTAAGAAACAGAACCATGACTAACGGAGAAGACATTTTATCCTACTTCACAGAGTATATCCCTGAAGCCACAATAACAAATGTCATAGATTTTATTCAATTTTTCATATTTAATGATTTCTAAAAGTATCTGTGAGGGAACTAATTAGTGCAAAATATTCCTTCATTATTTTAGAAAATGTAATCAAATGCTAAATACAATTTGCTTTATGCTTTCTAACTTTGTGGCAGTGTGTCCACCTCCAACAACATGTGAACTAAGTCTTTATAAGGAAGATTACCTTTGGAGCTGCTTGTCCAGGTTTCATCATCATCAAAGTGGGCGTCCCCTCCATAATTTGGTCCAGGAGGAAAGGCATGCGCCAGAAGACCAGAAGGTCCATCAAATGGGTAGAAGTCACCGTGTTCTATGTACGGAAGCAAGAGTTAGAATCCCATCATACATACACATACACATACACATGTACATACACATCATCTACATATACATACACACACACATACGCATACGCATACGCATACGCATACGCATACGCATACACACACACACACACACACACACATACACATACACATACACATACACATATACATATACAGCTAGTGCCTGGCTCAGGGGCTTGGTAGAGTTTTGTCAAATGCTTTGAATGTGATAAATGACTGGTGAAAGGAATAAAAAAATGAAACCAAGAAAGAATTAATATATTAACATGTTTCAAATGATTCCACATCCTTACCTTTAGTTCCAAAAGATATCATGATATCAGCAGTTCCATCATGGATTCTGGTGAAATTCAGAGGTGTCACATCAGACCAGACTTTGAAGGCCTTTTTGAAGGCCTTCTCCACTTCAGAATGGGGCATATCAGGAGTATAGTTCACAATTCTATTCAACAAAAGAAGTATCAGTTAAACTTTGAAAGGTTAGAACTGCTTTTAAAATATACTTCCTTTCATCCCCCATGGGACTGGACGAGGCCCTCTGCATAGGTGAGACAGTTGTTTAGCTTGAACTGTTTAGGAGGCCCCCTGGCAGTGGGATCGGGATCCATCCCTGATATGTAAGTCGACTTTTTGGAGCCCAATGCCTATGGTGGGACGCCTTGCGCAGTCTTGGTGAAGGAGGGGGGGCTTGGACCTGCCTCAGCTGAATGTTCTAGGCTCCGCTGACTCCCCATGGGAGACTTTGCCTTGGAGGAGGTGGGAATGAGGGGTGGGTTGGGGGGAAGGCTAGAGGCCCAGAAGAGGGAGGAGAGGGGGAATCTGTGGTTGGTATGTAAAATGAATAGAAAGTTTCTTAATAATAAAAAAGAAAAAAATACACTTCCTTCAAATATTGCTTTTCAACTCAAAATGAAATGGCTGCTTTGAAAATTTTACTAGGTATAATGGATATTTTGCAAGAATAACATTTAAGAATTTAATCAAATATTTAAGCATCAAAAAATAACTGAATACTTGACATCTTAAATTTAAAATAAATTCAAATATAACTGTTTTCATGCTAAAATTCGGAACTAAACAAGATGGCACTGAAGAGTTTATGGGAAGAGTGGAACCCTCTGTCTTCAGGAGCATCATCACAAATGTGCCTGATGTAGTCCATTTTGAACTTTCTAGACTCTCCTCCTGAATTGTGGTTTCATTTCTTAAAGAAATATTTTGAAACAGCCACTGAAGAGCAATGTTGGGATAGCGTTAAGATAATAGGGCTTATTAAATTAATTTATTCATTTTTCATGTTTAACATTGACTTACAGACCTCTTTTATAAATATTAAGTGTAAAAATTTTGTAGAAAATGTGATCAAATACTAAATATAACTTACTTCTATGCTTCTTAACTTGGTACTAAAGCTAATTCTGAACTTAATTTCCCATTAAATACTTAAGGCCTGCTCCAGACACTTAGAAGAAAAGACTAACAACATGGGGGAGAGGGAGCCTCTGCTCACCTGTAAGTTAAGTTCGTCTGGGACCATTTGAGCGTTCGAGGGAAAACACTGTATTCACCCACATCAGGGACTCCACATCTTGGTTTTCTCATGATGTCTAAGGTGGGATCATCAAGTTTTCCAGTCACCTCTAGGCCGAAGAAAGACTGCATTTCTCGGAGCCTATCAACTGTGGAGGTTACTGCAGACTTTTTCAGAATTCCAGCGAGAGTCACGGGATGATAGTAAGATTTCAGGTAGTGCTGGAAAAGAGACCAAAACAACCTACTTTTTCAGAGAAAGGAGACTTAAGAAGCACTACAATGGCGACTGGCAGAATACTGTACCTCTGCAAACTCGAGGTCTTCCTCAGATAAGTCGTCATCATCATCACTATTGGGCAGGGGCAGGGACCAACAGTGAGTCCAGCTCAACAAGAAGAAAGTGGCCAGGACAGCTGAATGCATGGTGACCATCAGTGCCTGCAGTCTCCTGCAGTCTCTCCTTCTCTGGGCATGCACCTTCTATTTTATAGACCACAGCAGTGAGTCACCACCTGGGGTGTGTGTTAACTTCCTAGTTAGTCGAAGGTAAACATGCTTACATGGTCCTTTTTTTTCCTACGTGTGGTTTGTGGCAGAATCCGAGGAAAGTGGGAAACGAGGACAGTGGGGGATACCGAAACCCATCTGGCAAAATAAACAGCCTCAGCATATTTATGGATCTAGTGGAGAGAAGAAGAGGCTATTGTATTTTCACTTCACTGGGCAAAAATGTTTTCTTCCTTTTGTAGGAAAAACAGCTACTCTGAGTTTTTCAGGTATTAAGAATAGCAAAGTGATACGTTTATTCCCACAAAGAAAGACAAAGTCCTGTTTGCAAAGTGTCTGCAGGCCAGTGAGTTCTCACAGTCTGTCTTGAATCACAACAATGAGGATCTTTGCTGCGTTCCCCTGTGGGTCTCAGAAATGACTAGAACAAAGCTTGAAGTCTTTGAGGTACTGTGACTATTTTGAGTCATAAGCTGGGATTTTTAACTGCTTGCCATAACCTTTTGATGGCTGTGGAGACCTGTGTGAATGTCCTGCATGTGCAGGCATCTGTATCCAGGTTCTGTTGGAATGCAGCTGCTCTAATGGTTAGGACCATGGACTACGCGCATAATTAGAACTATGTTTTGAGGGATTACTCCTAACCAAGTTTAAAAGGCATTATCTCATTTAACCCTACAATAACCCAAGTAGATATTGTGAGAATGAGTAGGGTCTTTAACACTTACAACTTTTGGATTGATTTATTTAGTCTACAGTGGATACTGTAGACAATCCTCCTGCCTCAGTTTCCTAAGTACTGCGACTACAGGTGTGAAGAATTATCTTGGATCATTATAACATAACCTCTCTCCAGAAGAAATATTTCAATGAAAAACAAAAATAAATGTCACTATTTCCCAACTTTAATGCTTATTATTAAATATCTCTCATGTTTTATTGACTTATTCTTTAATTTAACAGTAATAAATAGCACAAGGCATAACAACAAAACGTTAGTACATATTCTGTCATTTTAAACAGAAATAGAGAGAAACTTATCAGAAGATTAAAATAGACATTCCTTAAGAGAATGCCCAACAGTCTATGTTCTGGAGAAGTGATTGGAGACAGCTGACAGGATATGTCATCACAGTGATGTGTTAGTAAACTCTTGTCAACACAAGTCCTTATCTCAGGCTGTTAACTGTACAGATGAAAGCCAGACCTTAGATCATCACTGTTGGAATGATGTGTGTGCTTTCAAACCACCCACTTTGAAGCAGGGAGCTGAGCTGGCCTTTGAAATGGTTCTGACAAGGGCTGCTGAAATCACTGGGAAATTTGAAAACCCGTAGAGTGAGAAAACAAAACTGAGTGTACGAAATTAGGAACAAGTACCACCTGCTGATTCAGAAAGAAGCAATATGGGATTTTTTTCAAACATGTCATCAGCAGTTCCTAAGTCCAAAACTAGAGAGAAACACAAGTAATGATAAACAGCTTTTAGTAAAGAGCAGAATTCCCAATTAGGACAAATAGTCTTTTGAGTTAGATTAAAATTATAAAACAGCCACAAGTCAAAGAATTCTTGATGTGCAGGGTTTGACTCTCATTTAGAATTATGCGCTGTCTGTGTTGAAAATGTCAATAAGAGTTTTTTTTCTAAAGCAAGTGAGTGACTCGACTTTACAAATGCATGATTTTCCCCCTTGGGAACACTCTGAGAATTTCTTTGTTCTTGTTCTGTTTTCTTTTTGCCATAACCCTGGGGAATGGGATTATAAAATCAGTTGTTCAGCCAGTTGATTAGTTGGGTTGCTTGTTTGTTGTTGAGACTGGGTCTCTTTGGTCCAGGTTGTCCTTAAACTCACTATGTAACTGAGGATGGCCTTCTGATTGTCTTGAGTGCTAGGATTACAGCTTGCACCATCATGGTGGGGATGGAACTCAGGGTTTCCTGTATGCTAGGCAAGCACTCTGTAAACTGAGCAGCATCCCCACTCCTGAAATACTCTTAAAATAGGAGGACTAAATTTGAATTTACACAACTGTGTTTTCTCCGTATAATGAGATATAAGAACAACCCTCACCTAACCTCCTTGAGCAGAATCAATCATGGAATCATCCTTGGAATGGACAGCAAAATGCAGAAAGACTCCTCTGAGATGCTGCAGTTTCCAAGGTTGGCAACTAAGGATCGCATTCTCCATGACATCTGAATCCCGTGATCCTCACAGATATTGCATTAACACTGAGTTCATTTACAGAATAAATTAGGAGAATCTATACTAAATAAAGGAAATAATTTTTTAGTTTCTACTGAGACAAACATCTAAAAGAAAAAAACTTGGTTTCCTGGCCTCACCTCCTGGTGTATTTTTATTTCTATTATGTTTCACTAAAGAGAATGTTTCCAGAATGCTAATCTTTGCCAGAGTCCATGGGAAAGCAACCAAGAACAGAGCAGGTACTCTTGCCCAACCCCACTCAATTTCATTGAAAAAGTAAAATCTAGGTCCTCTGGAAGTGGCTAGTAGAAATTAAAATAAATTAGAAAAATGAAAAATGCCTCAATGGTTTTAACAACAAGCCATCTTAGAATAGCTTTAAAAACCCCTAGGATTAAACAATGACCTAGTCTCACCATGCAACCTTAACTCACTAAAATAGAGTTGTCGTGTAACTTTAAACAAACAAAAACTTTCTGATTCATGAGGTTAGACAGGCCAGCAAGATGGCTCAGCAGCACCTGCTTTGTAGACTTGATGACCTGAGTTCAATCCTTGGAACCCATGAAGAGACCCAACTCCACAAAGTTGCCCTCTGACCACCACACACATGCCACAGCACTTGTGCTCACATTCACACACAAAAAAAAAAAAACTGTTGTTTATTCTCTCTCTCTCTCTCTCTCTCTCTCTCTCTCTCTCTCTCTCTCTCTCTGTGTGTGTGTGTGTGTGTGTGTGTGTGTGTGTAGTGTGCACCCACATGCCATGGCACATGTGTGGGGATCAGAGGACAACTAGTGGGAGCTAGTTCTCCCTTCACCCCATGTGGAACCCAGGGATGAAACTCAGCTTATTTGGCTTGGTAGCAGAGGCATTAAGCAGCTAAGTGGTCTTGTCAGTTCATGAAACAGTTCCTTCTAAAACAGAAAAGCTTAACATGTTGCTGGTATGTGTTATCTACAACCTTTTCAATTCCAGAAAAAAAGTACTTTCAGTCAAATTGGGTTGTTGAGATCTGTAATTTACTTTTTCCCATCAAGCCCAGAAAGTTGAGAATGAACTCAAAATCTTCATAAAACATCTTAACAATGTTGTGCACAAAAGCTTAATATTTGCTTTTTCCATAAATATGCTCTAGTTAGTTAATTTCATAAAATTATAGTCCAGATTTTGTGGTGACCATTAACTGCCAAGGAAGACTTCTACCTCAGCCTGGTCCTAGAATGCTGTCACTCTTCCAGTTCTTGGCCATCATGTGAGGAGATGCTCATCCTAAGGTTAGGGCCATACACAGGGGCATCTACTTGGTGACTGCCTCCTCAGAACTCAAGCTCGCTAACTCCCTTGGACATCCATTGAGCACTTAGCCGCGCAAAGCTTCCCACTCTCTCCATGTCAGAAACAAGAAGTCTTGGCAGAAAAGTTAAGACTGAGCAGCTAGAGCACATCTAAGACAACAAACAAAAGCATAACAATTAACATCATCTGGACTATCAAGAAATCCTTTAAAGCTATAAACTGAGAGTTAGCTTTGGGATTAGGTACAGCAGCTTGTGGTAGTTTGAATGTAATTGGCCCCCATAATCTCCTAGGGAGTGGCACTATTAGGAGGTGTGGCTTTGTTGGAGTGTGTATGGCCTTGTTGGAGGAAGTGTGTCACTGGAGGTGGGGGTTGAGGTTTCCTATGCTCAGGATACCACCCAGTGTCTCAGTCGACTTCCTATTGCCTGTAAGATGTAGGACTCTCAGCTACTACTCCAGCACCACATCTGACTGCTTCCTGTCATGATGACAATGGACTGAACCTCTGAGACCGTAAGAGAGCCAACCCAATTAAATGTTTTCTTAATAAGAGTTTTCATGGTCACGCTGTCTCTCTACAGCAATAAAAACCCTAAGACACAGCTCAGATCTCAGCTCTGCTATCTATCAGTTCCCTGACTTTTTAGCAGCTTCTTTAACATTCTTAACAACTTCTCTGCCAACTAGATGAATAAAGAGGCTCTAACAATAGAAACGTATAGAGAGATAAACTCCCTTTATGGTTCCACATATGGTTGTTACTAATAATGATGCCATTCACTAAGTTATACTAAACACTACGAAGATGATTAATCATGATTATTCATTCATCCTCTGTTCTTGGTTCCAGAGATTTTTTTTAAATGAATATCTGTAATGAAGCAGGCAAAGTTCCTTCTCCAACACCTTCAGCGCAAAGAAAATTTCTTCTTTCATTATGCCATCAGATGTCTTCCCCTTCTCCACACATTAATGCACCGATCACTGCCCCCATCCTTTACCTTAAGAACCTTTCTTAGCCTTAGTCGATTTAACCTGCCTAGAGAGGCCCGTTTGTGGAAACCTCAAAGCTTTCCGTGATCTTCCTGAAATGCTTGTGATTACCAAACAAGATCACAAGTCTTCAAGACCCAAAAGAATTTAAGGTCCCATAACTGAAGAAAAGCGAATGAACTATTGAATTATGAGATTCCAAGTGTAACGGAAAGTGCCTTGGCTGTACTAGAGACAGTGGGCTGAAGCCTTCCATGTAGATAGCATATGGAGACTAGAGAAAACTGCACATTGTGGGGGAAGGGGCCTGCACCACTCTGCCATGGGAGCCCTCCTCCTTTCTGACATGAATCCCTACATAAAGAAAAGCTACTTTCTGAGTTCTTCATAAATGGCAGCAATCCAGCTGGGAAGATCAGGTCAGAATGGGTGATCATTATACCAGAAACACAGATCAGTATTTAGAGGACTCACCCGGGGATGAGAGCTGATCCCAAAACCATGATGGAAGTCTATGCCATGGTTTGCTCTTAATTCTGTAAGGCCTTTGGTTAGGCATAAGGGAAGCCAAATAGGAGAGTCGTGAACAGCCTATTGCATTCTAGGAGGCAAACAGCATTGAGTCGGCATTAGCATCATTTTTTAACTCAGTGAATGAACACATAGACCTAGTATCAGACAGACCAGGTTCAACTTCAGGCACTGTATTTAGCAGGCTGAGTGGTTTTTAAATTCCATTTTGGGTTATGTGTCTGTCATGTAGCACATGTGGAGGTCAAAGAACAACTTCTGGGAGTCAGTTCTCTCATTCCACCATGTGGATCCAAGAAATAAAAAAAAAATCAGTTTTTTTGGCATTTTAGCCAGCCCCTGAATGATTTCTTGTATATTCATTGATCCACTGGCTAGTTATCAGATGCTAGCCATACAGCTGGAGGTTTTTTTTAGGCACTGGGAATACACAATAACGAACAAACTCATCGAAATCTTGGTTTTGTGATACTAAAGCTATAGTAGGGAAAGATAGCCAATTATAAGAAAAATAAAATGTAAAAGTAGATCAGGGATGAGGGGAAGAGAAGAGGGCCACACTGGTGTTCCAATTCACATTCAGTAGCCAAGATAGTATTACTTTTTATCACTGTGAAAACAATTGCTGCGGGTGAGGGCTGTAGTTTGCAAGAAGCTCTGGGGTCCATTCCCAGCATCCAATAAAGCAGAAGCTAAGTTCTGTGACCCCAGGATTCAGGCAGTGAAGAGAGGTGGGAACGTGGATTCTGCCTCAAAAGAAAAAGAAGAATCACTGCTGAGTCCCAAGCTGTGATAGACACATAGGGAAATTCTTGCCCAAGGCATTAAGCTGTTTCAAAACCTTTTGCAATTTTACAGAAGAATGATAGACCAATTATAACCACTAAGTCAGCAAAGTCTTTGGCAGAAAGCACTTGATAAATGTTAAGTATCAGTTTGCAGCTTGCTCTCTCACTCTCTCTCTCTCTCTCTCTCTCTCTCTCTCTCTCTCTCTCTCTCTACACACACACACACACACACACACACACACACACACACACACACACACACCATTCTAGTTCCACATGCTTAGAGACTTAGAGAAAAATTGTACAGCAAGCTTTTTAAAATGCTATGAGAATTGGATTTTTTATGCTAGCTCAGAGTCATAATAACACATGCTTTTTCTAATAAAAAATAGAGAGGTTATAACTAGATATTTAACACTGGTACTGCTTGCCCTCTAGTGTAATGTTTGGTCAAAGTATCAGCAAAGAGTAAGGCTATAAGATGGAATAAACCATCACTGTATGTGAATATATGGCTATATGTTCTATTTGTGGATTGCTGTAAACATGGTCACCCAATATGGCTTAAGTGATCAGTTGGTAAACTGCCACACTTTCTACAAGCACTGAGGGGGAAAAATTGTGTCAGGTCAAATCTTATTTATAGTGTCACTACACAATCCTCAGGTATTAGCTTAACCCTCCAAAACCTCAAAACTATGCTGGGTGCTTGTTGCCTTAATTGCTGTTTAGAAAGAGAAGGTGGGAAGCCCAGTGTTTTAAGTACTTACATAAAGCAAACAAACCCAGCAGTTTTCTCTGTAACTTTGGTGGTTTTCCAGCTCAAAAGTTTATACAAACATTAACTGAAGTGATATAGATATGATAGGATGAAAGGGTAGATTACTGAATCTACTTTTAAAGAGCAACAACTTGTTTGAAATGTTTTACATTGCTATGGATTTTGGTTTATTGATACAAATTTAAAGTTATTTTTGTTATACTGTATGTATATTTCTACTCTTGTTTAAAGTGTTTTGTTTGTTCAACTCATTTGAAATTTTAGTGTATAGTTGAGAAATACAGATTAATAATTAGTCATCTATGATAATCAAACTTATAGTCATGTTATTTAAGTTTTCTAGGTATATATAGATATATTTCAATTAGGTAGGTAATCTTCAAACACTTCAAAGACCTATAGAATATGGCATTTAAAATGTTTCAAAATCTTAGACTTTCTGGACAGTGAGACACATCTGCTCCTGGCAGCACTGATTTGCTTCAAAGAGGAAGATGGGCATTGAAGACACTCCATATGGAGTTTATCTTCTTCTTGGCAAAAATAGTCATTTGGACAAGAAACTGTTCTTGTCTGGACTGCTTGACATCAGCCCACCATCCAGGGAGTAACATGTAATGGCACACAGGTAAAGCCACAGAAAACGTGGCGACATAGATTAACAGAAATGGGCTGAGTTTAAGTGTAAGAGCTTGTCAGTAGTAAGCCTGGGCTAATGGTCAAGCAGTTATAATCAGTATAAGCCTCTATGTGTTTACTTGGGTCTGAGCGGCCGTGGACCAGGCAGGACACAGGAAAACTTTCAGCTACACTGAAGACTTACTGTTACGGTAGAAATTATCTGTCCAGACTTCATCAATATCAGAATGAACAGTGATCTTCATCTACTGGCATGAGGTAGGCATCTAAAGGACCCATCAAATGCCATGTTCTATCATAATAAAGAAATGACTCAAAACATAACAGAAAGTTTTCAGAAAATAACCAAGTCTATTCAATAAAGCAGGAGCATTCCAAATTGGGAAGTCGTTGATTAAAAAAACAAAACAAACAACAACAACAACAAAAAACCCTTTCCTTTGTAGTCACCTCTGTTTCCAAAAATCATGATGGAAAACTCTAGTTGTTTCTCATGGCACCCAGATTGATTTCTAGTGGGGTAATGTTTTTTGGGGGATGGGTGTTGTATTAACTTCTGTTTTCATTACCGTGGCAAATGATCTTACAAAGGCAACTTGAGGAAGCAGCAGTGCATTCATATAGTCCATTGTGGTGGGGAAGGAGCAACAGGAGCCTGAGTGGATGGCCAACTATGTCCACAGCGAGCAGAGCGATGGTGCTGCTGCTCAGATCACTTCCTTCTGTTGATTTGTCTCAGACCCGAGCCCATGAGATTGTGCCACCCACATTCAGAGTATATTTTCCCTTCTCAGTTAAACTTTTCCAGAAACGCCCTGATGGAAATATCCTTAAAGACACACCCAGATGTGTGTTTCCATGGTGAGTTTTAATCTAGTTAAATTGACAGTGAAGATTAACTGTAGCAGGTGTGTAATGTCCTCTCACAAATTGAAGGTGTGTATATTGAAGATTTGGTCCCCAGGTGGTAGATCTGATCACTGAAAGGTGACTGGATCATTGGAGAGTTCTGACCTCATCAGTGGACCAGTCTATTGATAGATTCATGATTTGATATTATTGGAGAAGTGAGACCTGAACTTGGATGGAGGAAACAGGTCATCCACCATGGTGTGCCTTTAAAGGGCATCTTATCCCTGCCCCTTCCTGTATTACTCTCTGTTTCCTGCACTTGTATTAACTCCACCCTTTGCCATCAAGATCTACTGCATCACAGGCTCAGAAACAATGTACCCAGCTAAGCATGGACTGTGAGCCCTGCAGTCATGCACCAAGACAAGCATTTCCTCCTTTACACTGTTTGCCTCAGGTATTTGTCACAGTCAGAAGTCTGACTAAGGCAGTGTGGCAGTCTGTGTTGGGCAGCAGAGCTGGGCACAGTTCCCTGCTCTGACCACACACTCCACCTCAGGCATTCTGGTAAGCTAGCAAACAGGGCATTTAAAATATTGTTATACTTCAAACAAATCCTCTGAATTATTCTTGTCATTTCATCAGGGGATCAGAAATCTAAGCTAGACTATACCATGACACCTTATGATTTCTTTGAGGATACTTTGTTTTTGTATTTTTCTAGGTGTTCCTAATTTAAATATATCTGAACTGGAGCCAGTAAAATGGCTTAGTGGGTAAAAACAGTTGCCACCAAGTATGAGGATGTGAGTTCAATCCCTAGAATCCATGTGGTGAGGGGAGCATCAACTCTGCAAGCTGTCCTCTGATTTCACATGCCATGGTACATGAGTGTGCATGCACACACACACAACATACACACACACAAATAAATTAAATGCCAAGTTATCTAAACTACACTCTAATCAACTGAACTCTAAAAACAATTATAAAGTGCTAATAATTTTAAATAAGATTGTAAATTCAATTTAATATAAAATTTTAGAATACTACTTTAGCTACACTGACATTCAAAGAAAGATATAATTAACTATAACTAATATACTAATGTTCACCCAATACTTCATATTAACCAACAATAAACTAAAAGATTCAATCTGGGCCTAGTAAGGTAAAGGCATTTACTTCCTAGCCTGACAACTTGAATTGGAACTCAGGGACTTACATGGTAGGAGAGACCCAGCTTCCAAAAGTTGTCCTCTGACCTTCTCCTGAGTGCTAAAGTACACCAGCATCTTGCGGGCCACATGAATATATTATAGAGATTCAGCTGTGTATTAAAGCTATACCTTGACCAGCCAAGGGTCCAGTCAGGAGGCAAGCCATTTATTATGAATATTTGGTGTTATCCAGTCTTTAATATTCCAGCTGTCTTCTGCTATGAAATCCTTGCGTGCCCAGACCAATTGGCAAACAGCTCAGCTCCCCCAGACCGGCTGAACTACTAAGTTACTAACTCCCCTGCTGAGCTTAGGAGACAAGCAGGCCAGAGACGCACAGCTTTGTTTCTTGTGTTAATAAAGCTCAGACCATCCCCTCGCCTGGAGGAGGCCTAGTGGCTCTCCAGAGCAATTGACTGAGAACAAAAGAGGTTTTTACATATCAAGGTGGGAAGTAAAACAACATTCCTGAGGAGGCAGAGAACCTGGTGCCCAGAGAAAGAAAGGGCAGGCATTTTTCTGTAGAAACGGACAGAAAGGCATGGAAGGAGAGAAGAGAGGAAGACAGAGGTTCCGTAGGGGGTAAGCAGATCTCAAGTAGAGTTTTCTGAGTGCCAGGAGTAGAGAGTAGCAGAGATGGAGAAAGAGGATACAGAGGACGAAGATGAGGCTGGAAGCATAGGAGTTTAGTCATTAGCAGGACTATGAGCTAGCGAACTGAACGGAACTGTAGTTGTGGAAACAGGATTTCATCCCAGAGAAATAAAGTAGATGGATATAGAGCTTGGTATGTCTAGAGTTATTCCTGCCTTGAATGTGTGGTGGAGCTATAGCTGAATTGATAGAATTTTGTCCTAGAGGAATAAAGTTAACAGACATAAGAACATAGTGTACATAGATTTTTTTTTTCCCTCAGATATCCCACGCCGGATGTAGCTAAGCCCCCAGACCCTGAGTACTCCATACCAGCATCCACACACACATACACACACACACACACACACACACACACACACACACACACACACACACGTATATAAATAAATGAAAACACAGAAAAAAAATTGAATTAGTGGTCCCAGAGTTCTGAAACACAGTGTTGCAAGTTTTATTACTAAAAATAACGATTAAGTTCATATACTAGCTATTTAATTTGCCTAATTAAAAAAAATGAAACAAACACAAAAGACATTAAATCATTTTTTATGCAGTACTTTGTTAAATTAATTTTGTGTACATAACTGTTTCCATTGTTTTAAAGTATATTCACTGCCAAGAAATCTTCAGGACACACTTTAGGGTGAGTGCAAAAATGGTTCTTATCTGTATCCTTAGCCTTAGAGCATCCCTGCCACATAGGCAGCACTACCTTGAATGTGTTAAACAGGTGAATAAGTGAAGGGCAGGCTGAGGAGATTGTTCTGAATGTCATCTGAGAGCTACTCATGCCAATGCTGTAAGCTCACTATTTTCTAAAATACTTAAATTTGCAGGAAAATTGTTTTCTGGATTAAAATAGAACTGATTTTAGCTTGTCTTTGAAATTCAGTTCTCCAGGTTGGAGAGATGGCTCAATGGTTAAAAGCAGTTCTGTTCCCAGCAACCCCCTGGTGGCTCATAACCATTTGTGACTCCAATTCCAAAGTATCCAATGCTCTCTTCTGGGCTCTGCAGGCAATGCAGGCATGTGACGGACATAAATATGTTCAGGCAAAAACTCATACACACAAAATAAAATTGATTCTCATAGAAAACTATTGTGCAGAAAAAAAACATTAACTTTCTAGCATATTTTAATTTTAAAAGATATATATGTATATTATTCATACATATATGGATAGATAGATATAGATACATCCACTTAGAAAAGATTTACTCTATCAGAGTGCTCATAACAAAGGTGACCTGGTTGGATGTATACAGGATATGATCTGGATAACACTTGCAGACTGCACAAGGATACCCAGAAATCCTCCAGCCAAATCCCTTCATGTTGCATTGGCAAACAAAGATGCTGAGAAGCTGTAGTAGGAGGCTCATAGGTTGAGGAATTGGCTCAGACAGACCAGTAGCCAAGGCATGCACATAACGTACTCCTTATGAGCCAACCTGGAGTCTGCCTGAGGGCCTAGCAACAGGTGCTGTCAGAGTTCCTGATAGTGCCCAGCCAATGAGAGATGACCACACAATGCTGCCAGATTGCAACACAGACTGGGTGCTGCGAAGAGGGTATATAAGGCCTTCCCCATTATTAAATAAAGAAGTTTGTTGTTTGCCTTCAACTGACTCCCACTGTCTGTGCTATTGACACTGTGCCTTCTCACCCCCTCCCCTGAGGGAGCCATTAGGATCCAGCAACAAGAAGTGTGCCCCAGAAGCACACAGACATGAAGTTGTCTCTGGAATTGGCACTTTGACTCCTGTCCAGGGTGGCCCACAATGCTGTGCATACTCAAAACTCCTTAACACCTCAGGACACAGTTTGTGTTGGCTGACCCTGCTGGCTAGAGCAGCATTACACATGGCAGCCAACTTTTTCCTTGGAGGTCCAGTTGTCACTTAGCTAGTTCATTTTCTTAGAGTCATTAGCCTCTGCTGTATCATGGATCTTGCATTTGGCTTTTTCCTCAGGTCTCAAGTTTCAGCATCTAAATGGTCATATGCTAAAATAGGAATAGAACAGTGAGGTCAAGAGGCCTGCTCCTTCTGCAAGAAGCAATTCTGCATTAGTCACAGAATTATTCTTTGGACATTCATGAGTGGACAGGTAGCAGTCAGCAGATAATGAGGTTCCAGAACATAAAGATCATTAGCACATATATCTTGTCTCTGTTGCTGGCTTGAAGTGGTGGCATCTACCTTCATTTGAGGTTTGGGGGTTGGAGGGACATAATTTATTTTTCAAATGTATTTTGTATTTATTCGTTGAGAATGTCATACATGTATGTGTACCATGTATATTGATCATATCTACTTCCCACTCATTCTGTCTAACTCCCCCTGGAATCTTGCCCCCGCCAACACATCTCTGGAGGAAGGCAACACACACTTCTTTCACGGAGCTCTTACAGAGTCAACGTGTTGATGCATGAGTCATTCCTTACCCCTATTTTGCTTCCATCATTTTCTGTTCAAGGACAAAGCATGTTCATTTGTGCCAAGTAGGTAAAAACAAAGGGCCATCTCCTGCTTATTGACCTTCAGTGTGGAATGCAAACTTTGGTTTTCTCAGGATTTTGTCCCTCAGACTGAGTAGGTAGCAGAGAGCTCCTGATTTGCATTCTGATGGAAGATGGGAAGGAAGGATGGGCTATCCTGAGAGTTCTATCCTGGGGACCCAGGTGGTGGAAAGAGGCAGAAGAGAAGTAAAACCTGTAAAAGAGGAAGGGGTGTGGCGAGCACATACCCCAGTTACGGGGGAGGAATAATCACTCTTGATTCAGACTTGGTATAACACTCATTTATTCACACAGTAAGATTACAAGCAATATTCATCCTGTCTTCCAAATGGAAGCAGGAGTACCTCTCCGGGTATACAGGTCCGGACTCGCCACGTCTGTTCCTGTGGATCTTGGGTCAGCCTTCCTCAGGTCAGCCACATCTGCACTGGGGACAGGATCCCATGTCTCTGGCAGAGGAGAGTCGTCTCGCCTGACGAGCTCTGTTAGTCGGGTCTGAGGCTTCATCTTTTATATTCTTTCCTGGCTGGGTTTCTAGTCTTATCCCTACTTCTACACATAGCTTATAGCTTATCACTACTCCATTTGTGGTTTACTTACGTCATTCTATTGCTTATCACTCCTGACCAGGGTTGTTCACCCTAGGCCTTACATGAGTTCCTTACAAGGGGAAAGGATGGGAGGAAGCCAGGTAGTTAAGAAGAGAGTGCCATTTCTTCTGAAGTTGGGAGGACCAGCCACTGTCCTTGTGAGAGCATCCAGCAAACGTGGCAAGTCCCTCCCAGACATCATAAATACATGTACAAAAACACAGAGGGTTACAGAACTGGGAGGAATTTTCCCAGAAGATTCTGACCTGATGTGATTCCACTCACCTTGAGACCAGAACCCTTTCAATCATAAATTCAACGCTACACGGGATAATAAAAGCCATATGTAGGAAATGAGCCGTTTGCCTTGTAAAACATCATTTAGCATATGTATTAATTTTTTCCAAAATAAAAAATTCTTTCCAAAATTTCCAAATGCTGGCAAACATAAATGGTTAGGCATATTCTTTCCTTTTCATGCAAGTATCTGGACTGACAGAACAGATCAAGCCAGGAGTGGCCTTTGACCTCCTCCAACACGAACACTTTCCACAGTTTGGTAAGTCCTGCACCTGACAGAATCTGACCTCAGCTTTCAGCATTTGCATAATGAATAAAAACTCAGATATCCATCAGCCTGTCTCATTGGCCCCAGGGTACTTTGTCTCATCCAGAATAAACCAATTCCTCTGAGCCAGTTTGCTTCTGTTACTCATTTTCTTATCAGAGGATCTTGTCAGTTGATTAGGGACAAGGGTTGTCACAGTCCAAGAAAGACATTGAAGTTCCTCAAAATTTAGGCATGAGATTAAGGGATATTTTTAAAAAAAATCAGTAGTCAAAAGCCAAAGACAGCTCCCTGGCTCAGTCCAGCTGAGCACATCCTAAGTGATAAGTAACATTCATGGGGGCATCTTTGAGCTTCATAGCACACCTCTTATAATTCTACCTCTCCATCTAATCAAGAAATAACCTAGAAAAACAATGAGAGTGATGTCATCCTAACAGATAACCAGGAATATGAAATGACAACTATTAAAACGCAAATAACTTGGAAGAATTCAATCAACATAAGAATGTGTGAGAGCTTAGCATGGATAAATCACCTATTTTAACCTCCCCACATCCAAGCTTCAGGAAACATCATGAAGAAGAAGGCAGAGATAATGTGAGAGCCGGCAGATGGACTGGAGTACTGTGAAATGCTGACTTCCGGACATGGCATGGCTGTTGCACACACCACAGCAGCTACGCTTACATGCAGAAGGCCTGCACAGGTTCAAGCCAGTCACAATTCCAGCATGGATGAGGAGGCCTCCAAGGCCCGCCCTTAGCAGGGAAGCTATATCACCAACTAATAACTGCTGAGGGAGGTTAACTGATAAATGCAGAGCCATTTTCCTTTGGAGACATGACCACTGGCAGGCTGCCCATGCCCCAGTGGATGGTCCCAAATCCATGCACATATGAGAAGCACTAATTGGACTCAGGGGTATCAATAGCAATTAAAAAAATAGGACATGAAGTTGGAAGAGTGATGCAGTGGAGATGTTAGGAGGAGATGGGGGAAGCAATGCTGGATAGAGATGATTGAGATACATTGTATAAATGTAGGAAATTGTGAAACAGCAAATGAAGATATTAAAGGAAAGAATTCAGCACTTAATTATTATTACCTATGGCAGACTTTGTACAACTCAGGGAGATACATTTTGGAACGTATGAAGCCAAAGCAAAGGATTTTTACAATATTATAGGCTAAAAATATGACAATATTATAAACAAAATTTGAAATTTTGCATAGGAAATCTTCATCTATTCATCAGCTAGAATTTATGAAGTTTAAACACAAAGTATTCTCTCTTAAACACAAACTACAGGGAAATGCCAAACGCCTCAGTTGGAGTAGCTTAATTGAAACTTATTGTGCACATGTTGGTTTATTGCCGCATGAAAGAATGGCAGGAACACTAACTTCCTCTGTACTGAAAATCTGTTTTGCTCGGGGATGAAGCTCTTGAAACAATTTGTTTTTTTAACAGAGGCTTTTAAAATGATTTAGCCACGCATAGTGGTACACACCTTTAATCCCAGTGCTTCGGTGGAAGAACAAGCAGATCTCTTTGAGTTCAAATCCAGCCTGGTCTACATAGTAAGGTCTAGGCCAGTCAGGTAGGGTTACATAGTAACAGCCTGTCTGGGAAAAAAAGTTTTGAAAGCTGGACATGTATAAATGGTTAAGTTCTTGGCTGGTATGTGCAAAGTCCTGGGTTTGATCTTGGCACTTAAAAAAAAAAGAAATTTAGCAATATTATTTTATTTTTAATTTTTCATAATTTATGTTTTCTTCATTTTCATATAGTTTGGTATCTTATTTTAATAGAACCCTTTTTAAAGTTTCTAAAATTCCATTTGTTTATGTGAGGAGAGGAGCACTGTGAGAGAATCCGGGAGGACAACCTGCAAGAGCCTTCTCCTCCTCGCCCTGGGGTCCTGGGGTCACACTCAAGAGCCTTCTCCTCCTCGCCCTGGGGTCCTGGGGTCACACTCAAGAGCCTTCTCCTCCTCGCCCTGGGGTCCTGGGGTCACACTCAAGAGCCTTCTCCTCCTCGCCCTGGGGTCCTGGGGTCACACTCAAAAGCCTGTTCCTCCTCGCCCTGGGGTCCTGGGGTCACACTCAAGAGCCTTCTTCTCCTCGACCTGGGGTCCTGGGGTCACACTCAAGAGCCTTCTCCTCCTCGACCTGGGGTCCTGGGGTCACACTCAAGAGCCTTCTCCTCCTCACCCTGGGGTCCTGGGGTCACACTCAAGAGCCTTTTCCTCCTCACCCTGTGGGTCCTGGGGTCACACTCAGGTCATCAGGTCTAGTGGGAATCACCTTCACCTGCTGAGCCATCTTGCCAACATCATTTTAATCTTTTATTTTGGTAATTTGCTTTAGAATAAATAGATATTTTTAAAAACTATTTACATTCTTTATGCATTGATAAGTTTCTAAGGTACAAAGAGTCACGTAGGAATGTGAATCATTTTCTCTGGCTTCAACTTCAGACAATAAAAAATAGAAAAGGCATGATAAGCCCATGAACCATGTCCTTGGGGCAGGGAGGAGGATGCTTCATACCTTTAAGAATGTAAAATGTAAAATGATTTTGTGTGTATGACTCACCACTGGGGTTTCCACAATGACAAAGAAAATTCAAAAACAAATCTATAGATAACAACAAAGTAACTTTTCCTGTTCCTTTTATTTTTGTGTGGTGATAGTGCTCAAGCACACACATGCATATGTGGAGGCTGGAAGCCAACCTCGGTTTTTGTTGCTTGTTTTACTGAGGTAGGGTCTCTTGCTGGGATCTGGGGTTCACAAAGTCAGTGAGCTCCAGGGATCCACCTTTTATCTACCGCCCACTCTGGGATTCCAAGCCCCTAACCACCCCTAGCTTTTTCTCTGGGTGCTATGGCTCACACTCACCCACTCTGGGATTCCAAGCCCCTAACCACCCCTAGCTTTTTCTCTGGGTGCTATGGCTCACACTCACCCACTCTGGGATTCCAAGCCCCTAACCACCCCTAGCTTTTTCTCTGGGTGCTATGGCTCACACTCACCCACTCTGGGATTCCAAGCACCTAATACCACCCCTAGCTTTTTCTCTGGGTGCTATGGCTCACACTCAGATCTTCGTGCTAACATGGCAAGCACTTCCCCCACATAGCTATGACCCCAGCCTGACTTTTCATTTTCTTAAAAATCAATAACTGCAGAAAGAAATCAAGAGAGTAAGAAGGGACCATGAGGGTGGAAAAAGAGCTCTAGAGAAAAAAATAGTGGGGTACAGGTGATAGGAAGGGGATAATAGAGGGGTAGGTGGGGAAAGAGAACAGTACAGAAGAAGAGGGAGAGAGGACGGATAAAGACTAAGGATGTTTGTACTAGCCATCGGAAAGCATTGCTGTGGGATGGTCTGTATGTCAAATGTGTTGCTGATTGGTCAGTAAATAAATCACTGATTGGCCATTGGCTAGGCAGGAAGTATAGGCGGGACAAGGAAAAGAATTCTGGGAAGTGGAAGGCGGAGAGGAGACACTGCCAGCCGCCATGAGGACAAGGAAGATGTAAGGTACCAGTAAGCCATGAGCCATGTGGCAAAGTAAAGATTAATAGAAATGGGCTAAATATAAGAGTAAGAGCTAGACAATAACAGGCCTGAGCTAATGGCCAAGCAGTTTAAATAATGTAAGAGTCTGTGTGTTTATTTTATAAGTGGGCTCTGGGACTGGCGGGACTTGGTGGCGGGAGCTGGAGAGAAATTCTCCAGCAACAAATGGCGTCCAACGTGGTGGCAAGAGTTTCCACCTAAAAACTTAGAAAAAAGATTCTAAAACGGACCTAAAAACAGCTTCCTAATTGTCTCTCTCAAATAAGCGGCAACTGCCGGTTTGAGCTACTGGCGGGTTCCTAGTGTGCACTCTCGACCTGCAGTATGGTAGGAATGAGGCCTCTGCAAGTAGCACATTAAACTGTGTGGTGGATTTAGCCTTTGCTAGTACAAAACAAAAAAAGAGGTTTCTGGGCTACACGCTACTTTGGTAAAAGTGTAGACCCACTATTTATAAGAGTTACGGCTCCCAGAGCTGGCGGAAAGCGGACCACCGCCATGTTGGGAAGCTGAAGTGGGCGGAGCCAGCAGCCACTGCCCCATTTCAGGCTTAGAAGGCTGCAGTTTAAAGCAATAGGCTCACGCTAATATAAAAAAATAAGCCACGTAAAGATGGCTACCACACAAAGAATCTGGATTATGTTCTCTTTGATATTCGTAACTGCAGAAAAACATTTGATTGTAAAAGCTGTTGAGTTATGCCAAAATGTATATTTTAAAGGTACCTTGACTTCAAAATTTGGATATAAGGATATGTTGCTTTGGAAAAGAGTCTCTGCTCTTGTTTCCACAGAAAGCCAGAGACTATGGATTTGTTCCAGATTAAGATACATCAGGTTTGACCAGCCAAGACCCCCTGAAAGGTCTCCAATGACACCATGGCCCAGATGATTCAACATCCAGAATGGTTTCAAGTCAACTGGCTCAGATATACAGCCTCACGGACTACTCCATGATCCTAAAATTTTCTTTCTGTCTCCAGAAGATACAGCGCCCCCCTCCAGCAGGAAGTAGTAAGAGAAGCTACGCCCAAATTCCCAAATATACCAAGCTGGCTTTAGAGATGGAATTGGCTCACTCCCCCTCTAAACCCAGACATATTGCTCAAAAAAAAAAAAAATGGTTAAGAGATTCTTGTGTCCCAAATCAGAAGAGCCCTCTGGTGTGGGACAGAGAAAAACCAATATTTTTATTTAAAGCAGGTTGATTATAAATACAATCTCTTTCTAAAGAAAAAAAGGGGATAGTTTAGATATGATAGGATGAAAGGGCAGATTAATGAACCTACTTTTAAAGAGTAACAACTTGTTTAAAATGTTTTACATCGCTATAGATTTTAGTTTATTGATACAAGTTTAAACTTAATTTTGTTATACTGTATATATATTTCTATTCTTGTTTGAGGTATTATGTTTATGTAACTCATTTAAAATTATAATGGATAATTAAAAAATAGATTAATAATTAGTCATCTATGATAATCATATTTGTAGCCATGTTAGTTAAGTCTTCTAGGTATACATAGTTATACTTCAGATAGATAGGTAGTCTTCAAACACTTCCAAGACCTACAGAATATGGCATTTAAAATGTTTTAAAAATTTAGACTTTCTGGACAGTGAGACATGTCTGCTCCTGACAGCACCGATTTACTTCAGAGAGGAGGATGGGCATCGAAGACACTCCATACGGAGTTTATCTTCACCTTGACAAAAATAGCCATTTGGGCAAGAAACTGTTCTTGCCTGGACTGCCTGATCAACTGGACATGCAGGACCCATACAAAGGTGACCACTGAACTTTGCTTGACAAAATGGTCCTTCAGGTTCCTGCTTTGCAGAGAAAACTGCCAGACATTCTACAGGACACAGAGAAAAGTGAATAAGAGACTCTAGGCCTGTGGGCTGAAGACAGATGCCCCAACATTACAAGAGAACTTTGAATGACTGTCCAGGCTGCCAGCTGTCTCTGTCTACCCTACAAGACTCCTAAAAGTTGCTTATATCCTTCTCCATTTCTCAGGTAGTAGTATATCCTTCTGAGGTCTTTGATGTGGTTAAAGACTAGATACTTACAATTTTCCTTAGTTATAATAAAAGATAAGTTAGATATAAAACCTTAAACTTACAAATATAAGATAGATAGGATCTCTTCTTTAATATTGTAACTGTAATTCTTGCTTGATAATTGTTTTGTTATATGTAATTTTACTATGTTAAAGTTAAAACCTTCCTTTTTAAGAAAAGAAAAGGGGAAGTGCTGTGGGATGGTCTGTATGTCAAATGTGTTGCTGATTGGTCAGTAAATAAATCACTGATTGGCCATTGGCTAGGCAGGAAGTATAGGCGGGACAAGGAAAAGAATTCTGGGAAGTGGAAGGCGGAGAGGAGACACTGCCAGCCGCCATGAGGACAAGGAAGATGTAAGGTACCAGTAAGCCATGAGCCATGTGGCAAAGTAAAGATTAATAGAAATGGGCTAAATATAAGAGTAAGAGCTAGACAATAACAGGCCTGAGCTAATGGCCAAGCAGTTTAAATAATGTAAGAGTCTGTGTGTTTATTTTATAAGTGGGCTCTGGGACTGGCGGGACTTGATGGCGGGAGCTGGAGAGAAATTCTCCAGCAACAAAGCATATTATTTTATATTTACCTAAAATTACATATAATATATACATAGCACACACGTATATGCTTAGTTTAAATGAAGTTGTGCCATTTTGGATGATAATGTCTCCTCCTAAGAGCCATAGACAATGTAACAAAAGTCAGTGGAGTCCAGGAGATTCCCAAATTAACATAGGCTATCACTGTTGCTCTTGGCTGTCTCCCAGAAATTGAAGTTAAGTCGCTATTGGTGAAGACACTAGGCACTTTGGACACAGGACTCAGAGGATTCTAGCAGGATCTAACCCAAAAGCTTCCTTCCTGAAAATTAGCTTTCGTAGCATGAGAAGGTGATATACCATCTGCCAAGATATAAAAACAGTCAAAGTCCTCCCCAGACATGATTCCTAGGAACCACAAACGTGACCAAAATGAAAAGATAACTCTAAAGGTGCAACAGTGGCATTGTTATCTTGGCAACACCAACAGCTGTCTAGTAGAACTTAAGGTCTTTTCAACAGAAAAGAAATCATGCTTGGTGTTGTAAACCTAGCCAACCACCCATGGCTAGTGAGGCCATGGATCTTAGGGGAGAACATACTACTGTCTCTTTCCTAAACTAGTATAATTCTTAACTGCACTCTAAATACACCCACCAGTAACTGTAGCTTTCACCTCTCATCAAAGAGGCATCTTTTTGCTACAGACAGAGCTCATTAGAGAAAGCCACACCAACACAAAATGCTGAGAACAACTGCCTGTGGGGTGCCTAGCCCCATCATCATCTACAACACAATCCCGATGGCAAAGGCTCGGGGGACATGGCAGAAGAGGGGTAGGGAGACTGTAAAAGCCAGAGGACCAAGAAGTCAGCTGCAAGAATGCGTCTTCCAGTTATGATCAGGAAGCAACCCCACAAAATCTCAATGATACGCTGCTTAAACAATGATCTGAACAATGACAACACCAGTTAAAATACCAACATGGGTGGGGAAACCTCACAGGGCCACACCCATAGATGAGGAACCACAGACAATAAATAAAAGACTATGAAAGAGAATGAATTAGTTTTCCCCAGGGATGATTTCACTAAATGGTTGTCCAATCACAACTGGCGAGCCACCAAAACACATACATATAAGCAACACTAAACAGACTCAGCAGGCTGCACTCATATATTCATTTGAATGTATATGCAACAATAATAATTAACAGCTAAGAGGCCATGAATTTGAGAGGGAACTGTCAGGGTGGGCCATAGGAGGGGCTGGAGGGAAGAGAGGGACAAGAAAATGATGTAATTATATTTTAATTTAATAAAAGAAATAATATAACTTAAGGAAGAAAATCTTAGTTTATATATGCAAGATATTTTCAAAATAAGGCAGATAATTATAAAACTTCATATTTAAGTCTATAAACAGCAGTAGTTAGGAAGAAGAATTGCATTTAACCTTGATGGTGTGATTTAAAAGCTGTGTAACTATAGCAAATGATGCAATCTTCTTATAGCAATTCCCTCTCCTGAAAAGTAGGAATGAAAATACTCCACTGTTCATATCAGCATGAAGAATTGGCATAGCATAATTAAAGCAGCAATTTACCTGGCACACTACAGCTAGTCCTAATCAATAATTATCATTAATGTCAGTTTGGGGGCTGTCATTTGCAATTACTAAAAATTAGTTAAAATCTATTAAGCATCAATTATGCATAAAGAACAACATTAAAGGTTTTGGAAGATAGCAAATATACAAGGTTTAATCTAGACACAAAACAGAAACCAGATGCCATGGCTTCACAAAGCAGTATGGCAGGGCAGTGGGAGTGGTGGGCACTAAGGGCAGCACACAGACAAGTCTGTGAGACAGCTTCAGAGGGGGTGCGTTTGAATGGGTTCTGCAGAAATTTGGCACTTGGACTGGCAGAGGACAGGACAAAGGGTATTTGGGTAGAAGAAATGGCATCTATATCAGGGTTTTTTTAGTAGTATTTTCAGATTGGTAAATCATGCCCTGTTTTGTGCAAGGGACTCAACTCCTCACTGTTCCTAATCTCTGAGTTCAGAGTGCTTAGAGGATCTTCAATTGAGTCTGGCCTCCAGTGTGGCTGAAGGCATAAAGCACATGGTTAGCTACAACATTACTGAATATAGGGTGCAGGCAAGCTACCCTCTAGCCAGAGAGAAAGAAAAGAAAAGACAAGAACAGATAAAAGACTCTGGAGAGTGTAGGGTCACCTGTAAGGGCCAGAGTCCCCCACAGATTAATCAAGCTGTCACTATCTGGGAATCTGAAGGGATTCCTGAAGACCACACATCATAGTTTGTTCTCTATGGATCAAATGTCATGACCAATAGAACGGATGCAGAGGCTGTGGAGCAATGTTGTTTACTGGCTTCCTCCTCAGGGTTGGCTCTACTACAGTAGTTCTCAATGGTGGGTCGTGGCTGCTTCGGGGGTTGAATGGCCCTTTCACAGGGGTTGAATATCAGATATCATGCATATCAGATATTTACACTATGATTCATAACAATAACAAAATTACAGTTATGAAGTAGCAATGAAAATAACTTTATGGCTGGGGGTCACCACAGCATGAAGAATTGTATTACAAGGCTGCAGCATTAGGAAGGTTGAGAATCACTGCTCTATCTACTTTCTTATAGCACCCAGGACCGCCTGCCCAAGGATGGCACTGACCACGGAATGCTGGGCCCTCCCACATCAATCATTAATTAAGAAAATGCAATACACCCATGCCCACAAACCAATCTAATGGACCCAATTCCTCAACTGAGTTTCTCTCCCCAGATAATTGTAGCCTTTATCGAGGTGATAAAAAACCTATCCAAGGTACCACATTACTGTTAAAATATGTACACTCACCCAGGTGGCTCTTCCTTCCCAGGGTGAAGGGCCAGCCAGCCCTCTGCACACTCCTGACAGCTTGGTTTTGCTTCACTCTGTCCTGGATGCTTTAACCCTTGACTTGCCAGATTCTCCTGTTCTCATTCTTTCCTGGTTTCGGGTTGTAACTGGCTTCTATAGCTTCAAAGGGTCTGCTTGGGGCAGGGTGGGGGAGGGCGTGCTAATGAAGACCTTCCTCATCACTTTCCATGCAAAGGAATTTCCCTGCTTCTTCACTGGCCCCAATACTACCTTATACACACTGATACAGAAATTAAATAAGAATTATGAGGATGGTAATAGCTAATGTTTACTTAGTGGTCTGGTAAAATAATGCCCTCAAATCATGTAATAGTAATTAGATTTCACTATTATCGTTCCCTTCCTACAGATCTGGGGCACACACAAACAATTGTGTTATCAGATTCTCAAGTTCATTGCTCATCATATTACAAAATCAAAGCAAACAAACACACAGGAGACAGGAATTGGTGAGATAAAGTGGATTTATTTACAGAAAAAAGTAAATCTCAGGTTCTCTCGATTTTGCCTGTAGTGGTGTTAAAATTTGTAGAGATTACAAAACAAAACCCGAGGATGGATATATATATATATCCATCTATCTATCTATCTATCTATCTATCTATCTATCTATCTATCTATCTATCTATATGGGTTTAACTATGGGATGGGTGAGCGTCTTGAGGACAGTGGTCCTTTCAGGGCTAAGGACTGCTTCAGCCCCATTATTTTAAATTGTGAGGGCCCTGCCTCACCGATACAAGCATTTCCCCCTCCATTCTCTCTCAAAATCTCATTGAAAGACCTAACAATGCCAGTATTGAGTCACATTAGAAAAGTAGTTTAAAATAACATTTTT
Source organism: Peromyscus eremicus (assembly GCF_949786415.1). Classification (NCBI taxonomy): domain Eukaryota; kingdom Metazoa; phylum Chordata; class Mammalia; order Rodentia; family Cricetidae; genus Peromyscus; species Peromyscus eremicus. The sequence goes on along the minus strand of NC_081422.1, from coordinate 4,699,802 downwards.
CTTTATGTTCCTGGAAGCCACTGTGGGGCCACCAACTGGAATTAGCACCACCACTCCAGGATGAAATGTCCTCCACTTTGTGGCTTTTCCTTTTGACATCTGCCCAGGGTGTACTTTTACCACACAAACATTGAGCAATTCAGTGGGTCTGCACTTGCTTGGTAGAAAGTCTGGTGGAATTTGCTTTATTCGTTAAACTTCGAAAGAGTTTCCCTACTCTACTCTCTGTAGAAAAAATACAGATGCAAGGCAGCCTTGAGTTCTCCTCCCTGGAAACCCATGCCTGACTCCAGCCACTGTGAAGCTGAGATTTTTGTCTCTTCGTTTTGTGCATTTCTTCCTTCTGGGGCCGTTGTTGCGCTGTGCCGTGTTTGAGATGGGTTCTTCCCTCAAGCCGGAGCCGGCCTGTCACTTGCCTCGCCTGGATCTTCCTTCCCCACCTCCTGAGGACTGAGCGACAGGTGTGAGAAGCCCTACTCACATGAGTTTTTTATTTATATTTAATTGTGTGTGTATGTGAGTACAGGTGCCCTCGGAGGCTGGGGTTATGGGTGGTTGTGAGCCATCTGTTGTGGGTGATGGGAACTGAACTCTGGGCCTCTGGAAGAGTTGCAGGCTCTCTTAGCTACTCCAGCCCATGACCTCTTCAGTTTGTAAACCCACGAAATAAGAACCCAGTGCAGCTACTAAACTTATCTGATTCCACTCCAGCCCAACTCTAATGCCATAAATAAACCGCTCCTGAACTGAAGCTGCACTGTTGTGACCCAACTGCTGTCAGTGGTCAGCCTGTCTCCTCTCTAGACAAAGCCACAGGGATCCAGGCAGCTACCAGATAGGAAAGTCACCAAGTGGAAAGTCAAGCTTAGAGTCATTAATCAGTGATAGATCATTTCTAGGAGACTGAATGTGGGAGTGACATATTGATAGAACATTGCTCATTACAAGTCTGAGAAACAGATGTAATCTTGCTGTCTTGGGGCTGGCCCATTCCATTATGATAGCACATAAAAGAGGCTAATGAACAAAACAGTGTGACTCACATCCTGCAGGGATGTGCCTCTACAGTAGACAACACCTCAGGGTTGAGTAAAAACAGAAAAGTCAAGGACACCCCATGGTGCATTTCTAATTTGTATTGGGCAGTTGGGCATATTGCTTTCCAGCTTCTTACAAATCGGTTTTTTTTCTGAAGAGTTGGTGTTGAAACCGCCATGAGTACCCTGTCCTAAACACGCACTGGACCAGGCACACGGCCCTGGCTTTGCCCTTCCACTCTGCCCTACTGTGTCTTTCCTAGTGAATTCCACTGGTGAACTTCATACTCCAAGAACCCCATGGGCTTCCTTTAACCCAGAGAGATGTTGCTGCTTGCTTCTCAGCTACTTCCTGTATTGTGTGATGTACATGTTAGAACAGTTGTATGAGACTACCATTTTAAGTACATCAAATATGATCAATATTGTCAATTTCAAATAGTTTTAGGTATCCAAGAAACCAAAATAATTTTCCAAGTTTCTCACATAAAAAATAGAGTGAAGAAGGCTGGAGAGATGGCTCAGGGGTTAAGAGCACTGACTGCTCTTCCAGAGGTCCTGAGTTCAATTCCCAGCAACCACATGGTGGCTCACAACCATCTGTAATGAGATCTGGTGCCCTCTTCTGGCCTGCAGTCATACATGCTGTATACATAATAAATAAATAAATCTTTTTTTTAAAAAAAAAAAAGTCTCTAAAAAAAAATAGAGTGAAGAAAATATAATAGCTTGTTCCACTTAGGTTTCCAGGATTCAAATTTACTTTTTTCCCCCAGTACCAGAAATCTTTAATCTGTGTAGGAGAGAGACAGTGAGAGTAGGTGGATAATCTGGACGTTACTTTGGGGAACTGGAGAGATGGTTAAGAGCATTGGCTCCTCTTGCAGAAGACCTAGGTTTGGTTCTGAGCACCCACCTCAAGAGGCTCCAGTTCCAAAGGATCCTATCCTCTCTTCTTGCTCCACAGGCACCTACATTCACGAGGTGCACAAACATAGCATGCATACACTCTGGCACACGTACATAGCGTGCATACACTCTGGCACACGTATATACACATTGCCATTAGACCTGGGAGACAATACTTCCTTATGGCACTTTAAAAGGCTGCTTTGGGATAAGCCAGATGGGGTAGCATCTCCCAACACTTTCAAAATAGAGGCAGGAGGACCTGGAATTCAAGGTCATCCTCAGCTACATAGTGAATTTGAGACCAGCCTGGGCTACTAAGACCTTGTTTCAAAAATTAAAAAAAAAAAAAAAAAAATCAGAACAAACTGTTTGAAGTAACCTAGGGTAAGCAGCTAAGTGTGGAGACATTGCTTCTGTCATCCTGTCCTGAAATGTGACACTACACAAAGAGCTAGAGTAAGGGGTAAGTAAGTCACTGTGTTCCAAGTCTGCTTGTCCCAAGCTCTGGTGGAATAAATTCATTATGTTTCAGCAACTGTGTTATTTGTTTATATGATAAACCTTGGATGAAGGTTCTCAGTTATTATCCAGTCACCTTGGGGCATAATCCATCTTGACTTTATTTTGGAGAAGTGCTATTTTCCCAGAAATCTGAAAACAAAATGTGCTTATAGCATAATTGAGCAAAGGTGTCCAAACACAGGGCTTCTGGTTCTCCCTCCTCCAAATTATAGACCATGAGAAGTGGTTTTGCTGGCTTTCCAGTTCCTGCTCTAGTGTTTTGGGAAGTAAGACCACAGCCATCTAGGTTTACATTGCTGGATTTTTCCCCAGTAACGATTTATGCAAATCAGCCTTTCCTGTTAGTCTCTCACTGGCCTGTTGTCAGCTCACACGCTTCGTTAACAGGAGTTATTTTTTTTAACGCCTTTGCACTAGGTCATGAGAACACTGGAATAAAATCCTTTCCATAGCTCCTATTTTTAGCACCCCAGAAGCATTAAGCTGGCTCGGAAAGAGCAACCCCAGCATCTTGCAGCTTCTCTGAGAAGGGAAATAGGACTAGAAGAATGAACTGTATCCCAGAAAAGCAAAGCAGAATGAGGACTGCTGGACATAGCTCTGTTCCATGAGCTCAAACAAAAGGAAGGAGCCTAGTTCTCAGGGAGGGCTTGAGAATTCTTGGGAGTTTTTTCCTGGGCTCTTGAGAGGTCTGAGTTTCCCTAGAGAAGAGTGTGTGTGTGTGTGTGTGTGTGTGTGTGTGTGTGTGTGTGTGTGTTCATTTAAATAATTATCCAAAAGCAACCAACATAGATGTATCCTAGCTCATTTGGATCCCCTCCTTATAAGCAAGAATTAGGTCTTGAATCAGGGCCCACACTGGTTGCTGTGCTTAAGAGTTACTGAAAACAGAGGAGAACTGACTGTGCCAAGGGAAAACTAAGCAATGTCAAAATCATTGTATGAATTCTCTGCTGCACTGAACCCACACATAGTGAGAACACTGGGGAGCACATTCACAGTAGGAGCTGGAACCCAGCTGTAGCAAAGCTGGGGTGATTATCTTGTTCACTTAGTATCATTCACTTCAAGTTTGGGTTTAGAATGTTGAATGTGTGCATTCTATAATGTGCTTTGCCTTGATAGTATAAAGAATGGCAAGCTTGTGGGATATAAGTAATATTTTATACATAAATAAATAATAATATTACTTTGTAGGGTCATTATAACAAAGTTTCATAAGCTAGATGCCATAAAAACTGTATTGCTGGGCCTGCGAGATGGCTTAGTGGTTAGGAGTCCTTGCTGCTCTTGCAGAGGTCCCTGGTTTGTTGTGGGATATTTGATCACACTGTAAACCCTGAGACTGGGTTAATTAAATAAAGTCAACCTTAGATCAGGAGGCAGAGTCAGCAACTAGTTGACAAGAAGTAGTCATAGAAAGTAAAGGGAGTCAGGAGAATGAGCAGGAAAAGGAACAGAAGTAGTGAGGAGGGACTTTGAGTTGGCAGGCCTCTTTGGTTTGGGATTGTGGAAGAGAAGCTCTCTTTCTGAGATGCTGGCTAAGGAGGAAGGTCAGCTGGTTGCTCCTCAGCCTTTCTGAGCTGGCAGGTTTTCACCTCAGCATCTGATTCCTGAGTCTTTATTGGTAAAATCATAAGATTGAGATTTAGTTTAAAAACAACACTGGTTTGATTTCCCCCATCCACATGGTGGCTCCCAAACATCTATAAGTCCAGCTTCAGGGGAGCTGAAGCCCATTTCTCATTTCCACAGGTACCAGGTATAGCATGTGGTACATATGTATACAGGCAAGCATACATACATGTCTCACTTTTCTGATGGCCAAAAGATTAAAGTATCAATAATACCATGGACCCTTTGAAAAGCTGGGAGGCATCTCTAGGTTTCTCACTTAGATTCTGTGGTTCCTACATTTGTGGTAGCACAATTCTAATCTCACATGACACCCTCTCAGTTTGTTTCTAAAAGGCTACTGGTCACCCACCTGTCTCCAGAGTGTAAGAAGCACTATAGATTTTTTAAATCACCACACAGAGTAAGAGAAACTGTACACAAAGAACAGAACAGATAAGAGAAGGAAGAAGAAACAAGGAGGAAATAGCCAAAGAACTATTAATGACTGAGGCCTTTCTACCATAGTATTGTTGGCATATGGTAAAAGCTCAATGTGTACACCTTGCTGGTGCCAGAGTACATTGCTAATGACCTTTGGAGATCACTATTGAAACATACAAATTTGGTTTCACAAACTTAAGAACCATACCATTTTTACACTGCTTCTACAAATTGAGATGTAATTCACATATAGCAAATTTTGCAATTTTAAATGGTGTAATTGTGTGACATTTATACATCTGTACTGAGAAACTCACTATTGTGGTTTGAAAGAAAATGGCCCCAAAGGGAGTGGCACTATTTGGAGATGTGGCCTTATTGGAGGAAGTGTGTCACTGTGGGGGAGGGCTTTAAGGCCTTATATATGCTCAAGCCATGTCCAGTGTCTTAGACCACTTCCTGTTGCATGCAGGATCATGATGCAGCTTCTTCTCCACTCTCAGCTCCTTCTCCAGCACCATGTCTGCCTGTACGCTGCCATGTCCCACCGTGATGATAATGGACTAAATCTCTGAAACTGTAAGCCACACAATCAAATGTTTCCTTTATAAGAGTCACCATGGTCATGGTGTCTCTTCACAGCAATAGAGACCCTAACTAAGACACTCACTATCTTCACTTTCCCAAAATAAAACCCATGACCAAGTAAATAGTCTTGTCACACATTCCTCTCACCAGGCCCTGGCAATCAAACAGCTGCCTTCTGTCTTTATGAAATTTATCTATTCTGGGGAGCTCATGTGGACGAAATTTTATGTGTCTGTTTTTTAAAAACTTTGTGTTATATTTGGATCCCTATCACCGTATAGTAGGTATTGGTGCTTTGTTCCTTGTTATTCTGAGGCTCACTCCAAAGTATGTATGTATTGCTGTTTATTCCTTCATCCATTGACAGAAAGGGGCTGCAGGGTGTGAGACAGAGAATAAAGGAGCCCTCTGCAGCCATCATTTACAGGTGTCATGGAGGAATCAGCTTCCTTGGAGGCAAGCCATGTGATCCGTGGGCAGTCGTTCCCCGGTGGGGGGTCACAGCTGTGAAAGAGGCAGAGTTCAAGCTCTGTGACTGTGGCTTACAACTCACTTCCCAGGGCTGATCCTGTGTCTAGATTTAAATGAAGCACTGCTGGCTTCCTGGGAAGGGATAAGGGCCGCTAAGCTGCTTATAATTAACTGCAAAGCTAAGTACGAGCCAGTTCCAGGGGCTTTAAACCGGCTCCTAGCTGACAAAACTGGAGAGGCCTAGCCATGGATCTCTGCATCCAGTTCCCTCAGTCATTGGATGGGGTTTCTAGCACGACAATTAGGGGTGTTTGGCCATCCCATCACCAGAGTAGGTCAGTTCGGGCTGTCTCTTGACCATTGCCAGCAGTCTATTGTGGGGGTATCTTTGTGGATTTCTGTGGGCCTCTCTAGCACTTTGCTTGTTGATCTCAGTCCGCGGGGGAGGCTTTGCCCTGGAGGAGGTGGGAATGGGGGGGTGGGCTGGGGGGAAGGTGAGGGGGGCAGGAGGGGGGAGAACAAGGAATCCATGGCTGATATGTAGAGCTGAATTGTATTGAAAAAAAAAAAAACTGGAGAGGAAACTGAGTAAAAATTCAGTTAATAATGTGTTCCTGTCTTAGACATAACCTGAGTTCCAGGCCACACACGAAAACTCTTAGCTGAATCCAAGACTAAACTAAATAATTTTAAATTTAAAAATTTCTTCTTCAGTTGGCCCCAGAAGATGGATGGCTGTTTTCCCAGCCAAGACTTCCATCACTCAGAGAACTGCAGTGTGGTCTGCCATTCTTTTGATCTTATCTCTCCTTTCTACACTGTTTTACGGACAACACGCACTGTTATATGTTCAAGCCATGACCAGTGTCCTGCTCTGACAACTTGAGGGTTAGCGACGGAACACTGAAAGTCAGCATCCACATGCGAAAGTCGGCATTTCTGTGTAGGACAACAGCAGCCACGTCAGTTCACAAAGAGGATCTGTCCACGAGCACCTGTGATGTGAGAAATAAGCCAAACAGAAGGAGGAGTCTGGATGCCTGGTATCAACTTGACAAGATTTAGAATCACCATGGAAACACATTTCTGGGTGGGTTATGGTGATGTTTCCAGGAAGGTTTAATAGATGAGGAAAGTCCCATGGTAAATGTAGGCAGGACTGTTCATGACTTGGGGTGCCAGACTGAACACAGAAAGAAGAATGCAGCTGAGCACTAGCATCTCCCTGATTTCTGACTATGGGTGCAATGGAACCAGCTGCCTCCAGATCCTGCCATCGTACCTTCCCTGAAATGATGGACTGTACTCTCAAACTGTGAGCTAAAATAAACCATTTCTCCTTTAAATTGCTTTTGTTGGGTGTTATCAGAAGAACAAGAAGAGTAGCTAATACACTGAGTGAGGAGGTGGGGAACCTGGTACTGGTAAGATTGAAATACTGATGCTAATGTGGTCTCTTATATCCTCATAGACTGGCAAACTCTTTGGCGTTAGGACTGCACGAAATCCATCTTCCTCTGCATAAGAGATTGCCAGTGTGCAGCTGTCAGCTTGGTCCCCTCACCATCCTTTCATCACATAGATCCTGCTTCAAAGGAACTCTGACTCATTGATACTAATTCTAAGAGTGTACAAACAAGAAACTGCACAAATAGATGCTGGCCCTTTACACTCAATAGGATAGCCCACTTTCTGTAGCACGAATTGTTAGAGGGTCTTATTAATAAGAACAAACATGGAGCCAGGTATTGGGGTGAATGCTGAAAGATCAGAGAGACAGCCACCTTACCTTGCCAATTCCTCAGCTGATCCCGTTTGCTCAAACTGGATGCCTCTGAGTCCTCATCCAAATGGATCTCAGATGAACTGCTGCTAAAAGTCTAAAAGCTTAACCAGGCTAGCTCCTGGTTCTCACACCTTATAGCTTCCTGCCATCACTTCCTGAGATTAAAGGTGTGTGTCACCATGCCTGGTTGTTTCCAGTGTGTCTTTGAACTCACAGAGATCCGGATGGATCTCTGCCTTTGAAATGCTAGGATTAAAGATGTGTGTGCCACCATTTTCTGGCCTCTGTATCTAGTGGCTGTTCTGTTCTCTGACCCCAGATAAGTTTATTAGGGTGCACAATATTTTGGGGAACACAATATCACCACAAATTTCCTCTGCACCATTTGCACATCTGACTCATTCAGCCCAAGAAATACGAACTAAATACTGCCGTGTGTCAGTCTCTGAGCGTGCCGCAGAGGGTAGAGGATGATCCTCACAGCCTTAAACATTTGATAAACTGTAGAAAATATGAGGATCAAGGCATCCAATAAATTATCACTGACCAGATTTCTGAACAAATTGAGGAGTAAGGTTTTTTTTAAAATGGTTAAGCTATATATCAACTTTATTCAAATTGTATTGATCAAGATTCTCTAGTGGAATAGAACTGATAGAATGGATATATATAAATAAGGGTTTACTAGTGTGGCTTACCAGCTGTAATCTGAGTAGCCCAACATTGGTTGTCTCCTGAAAGAAAGGCCAAGGATCTGGTGGTTGTTCAGTTAACAGAACTAGATGTCTCAGCCATTCCAATCTGGAGCTGGAGTTCTAGAGAAGTCCTAGAGAGCTGCTTGTTTTCAATCTATGCTGAAATCCTGTAATAATAAGTTCTAACACCAGTGAAGAAATGCCTCAGCAACAGAATAGATAAACTTTCCAGCAAGAATGGGAGCACATAGGCAGGAAGCAAAACCTCCCTCCTTCCATGTTCTTTATTGTGGACTGCCACCAGAAGGTGTGGTCTAGATTTAGGATGAGTCTTCCCATCTCAAATGATCCAGTCAAGGAAATCTCTTGAAGTATGCCCAGTTATTTGGGTTTTAGTTTATCCCCAAAGTAGTGAAGCTGACAACCAAGATTAGCTATCCCACATGCAGTATGAAAGCTAACGTGGCCTTCCTGTTCTCTTCTTCACAGTCTAGTCCTTGGAACAGCCAAGCAGGGTCTGAGTCTTCAAAGTTGGCACTTCAGTAGACCTTAGTTTCTCATGGTCAAAGTGGAGTGGGCATGAAGAAAGACCAAAATGTAACACCAGAAACATTGATAGTTAATGCCACCAGGTCAGAAACATGGACCCAAAGCTGTCATTCACCAAGTAGGTCAATAGTTTAGGAGAAGAAAGCTGAACTTTAAGGGACTTGTAGAGTTAAAGGGAAACTCTTCCTTGTGGAAACCAGGAGTGGAAAAGAGAACTCCTCTCCCCATCAACAGAAAGCACACACAATTCTCTGCTCCACAAGTCTGATAGTATTGCCTGTTCTTAGAGGGTAAGCAGCGCCCTTTGTAAGCAAAAAGACAAAGGAGTGGGTGCTAACTGGACAGAGAAGTGAAATGTATACAGAAGGAGCTGTCTAATTATAGTGATAATATGCATAGGAGTTACACTGGTTAAATTAAGAATGGAATAGTGGAGGATGGAAAGATGGCTCAGTGGTTAAGAGCACTGGATGCTCTTCCAGAGGACCAGTGTTCAATTCCCAGCACCCACACAAAAGATCACAACTGTCTGTAACTCCAGTTCCAGGGGATCTTTCACTGCACCCAGACATACATGCAGGCAAAACACCAATGCACACAAAATAAATAAATAAATAATTTAAAAAAATAATTAAACTAATTTCATTCTATTTAGAATGAAATAGGAAGGTGGACCTGAAATGTTACACAATGGGAACATGGCTCAAGGTGTCAGTATAAGTGCCCACAGTGAGCTCAGGAGACAAGAAGTATTAGTATGGATGAGCCATTACAGGATACCAGTTTGATTTGAAGAACTTGTGATTTGGCTTAAAGAAAAAATACTTTTCAACTTTTTAAATGATGTGTGCTCTGAGCCAGATGGTACCTGCTTTTCAACTTTTCAACATGATCAATTTTAGTTGTGCTGAAGTTCATGGCCATGGTCATTCAATAAGGGATGTGAATGCCACACATGGGGAAGAGACATCTGCTGGCCAGGTAAACAAGATTCTGGCATGACCCTTCTTCATAAACTAAATAACAGGAAGAGCATAAAGTATGAGGTAATGAGCTTGACAAAAGCATGTTGCATGAAATTATAGAGTACTTCAAATAACATCGAAATGGGTTGTTAGTATTGGATTCCATAAACTACAGGAAAGAAGAAGAGATTTCTGAATGGTGTAATGTGCTAAGTAGTATATTGATCACTATGTTGTGGGTTCATCTTCTGGCACATTAGCATGTCTGTAGAGGACTTCCGTGTAGGTGAAGACACAATAATCATAATCAACGTTCTGTGTCGGAAAGTAGAATGGGGCAGGAGCAGAGCCCAGAGGCAAGGGCTCCCTTCCAACAGTAAAGACCTGGAACCATGAACATTGTAGTACTCGGGGATTAGGGGGTAGAATCAAAGGCACATGTAAAAACACTCATTTGAAAAGGCAACTTCATTTTTTCCTGAAACATATGAGAAAGAAGCACAAGAAAAAAAATAACATTATCTGTCAAAAATGCTTATTTAAAACTCATTTTTACATTCTAAGTGGACACATTCTTTTCTTCTACCAGCTATGTTGTAAAATCTGAAGACCAGTTACTCAGATTCCAAACAAATGGCATACTTTTTTGTTTACTTAACTCCAATCTGCCCAGATGTTAAAAAAAAAAAGATAAATAAATAAAATAACCAAGAGTTGACCAGGGTATCTGTTTATGTGCTCTGAAACTATAGGTTAGATTCCCAGAGGTTTTGCTTTTGCCAGGAATCAGGACCACAGTCATTATAAAATTGTGAAACTAAATAGACTGGAAAGGAAGGGAGAGGCCTGCCTGAGAGGAAAGGAAGGAGGGAAGAGGCGCCCAGAGTGAACTAAAGTCGACAAGACTGGGAATGTCCATAGAAGTCACTGTCTGTAGGGAGCCAGCTTCTCAGCTCCCTCTCAGCCGACTGTGAGGTCAACTACTATGTTCTTTAATGTTTAACTACCCAGCCTTCCTGTCTTTCACTCCTCAAATGTTTACTGAAGGATGATAAGAAGCCAAGTATTTCCTAGGTAACAGGGACATAGGAGGAAACATAAAATGTCTTACCTTAGGAGGGTTATATTTTCATGTGCATATTGGGTAATTTTCTCAACCAAATATGAGACAAGAAGCAATTTAAGGAAGGAAGGACTTATTTGGGCATACAGTTTGAGAGGATAGAGCCCATCTTGGTGAGGAAGGCATGGTGAAGACAGCTCCCACTGCTCACATCTCAGCACACCAGGGACAGCAAATGAAGCAGGACTGGGCTCTCAACCTTCAGCCGCCTGCCTCTTCTAGGTGGGCTCTACTCCAAAAGGCAACTTCTCAGAACAGTGACACCAGCAGGGGACCAAGTGTTCAAACTTAGGAGCCTGTGGGGGACATTTTATGTTCAAACCATAACAGTAAAGAAGTCAAGTAAGTTTAATCGCTGACAAAAACAACGAGTATGCTAGATGGTGATCAAGGCCACACTGTAAAAGCATAGACAGAAGGATAGGAGCAGTGACTGTTGGGTGAGTGAGATCAGAGAGCTCACTGAGAACTTGATGTGTAAAGGCATGAAGAAATAAAATTAAGTGATTACTTCTCCCACTTGCAATATTAATAGCGATAGTACTTCAGGGTACCTTCAGTTCAGTTTGTTCAAGCTATACCCATCATCTTCATCACCATGCTCCTGAAATGATGAAGGGTACCAGCACACACTGGTCTCCCAAGTCATGACCTTGTTCTTCATCAGCACTATAAGGTATATTGAGCAAAGCAACTCCCAGGAGAGTTCTTCAGTCCCAGAGATGGAGGCTGGAGAAGCCACACCCCCAAATAAAGCAGCAAGACTTTATAGGTTGTAGGTGAGGAGTGATGATGTGTCCACCACAAGCTGGTTTGTGCTGAGCTCTTAGGTGGGGACTTGGGTGGGCTGCAGCAACAGAGGAGGAAGTCGCAATAGTTTCCAAGAATGTGGAACTGGGCTTTTTGGAGTCTTTCCTTTGTTCAGAGACTCTGAGTGGGTGGGGTTTAGAGAGAGAGAGAATGGGGCTTTCCAGTCCGGATCATGCAGGGCACCTGGAGGTTTCAACTGAACGTTAGCCTGTAGACCTCTCCACCCAGTCTCTAAAGTGCCATTCACATTAGGGCCTGGCCAGATCTGATCCACCTTAATAACAAATCTGAGCACATCATTCCTTGGCTCAAATGCTGTACAGTCCTCATCACCATTAGGTTATTGTCTAAGCCCATTAGCAGGCAACCACTGCCCTCCAAGACCTGGTACGTTCCACATTCTCTACTCATATCTTCTAAATGGTGAATCATCTCTTTCCAACATACAACTTTACCCTTCTTGCCTTTCTTTGTGCCACCGTTCCCACCTTGGATGTACTTCCTGTCATTTTTACATCTGGATAACTTCTAGATCAGTGGCTCTCAACCTTCCTACTGCTGTGACCCTTTAATACAGCTCCTCATGTTGTGGTCACCCCCAACCAAAAGATTATTTTCATTGCTACTTCTAAATGTAATTTTGCTACAGTTATCAATCATAATGTAAATATCTGATATGCACGATGGTCTTAGGAGACCCTAATGAAAGGATCATTTGACTCCAAAGGGGTCACAATCCACAGGTTGAAAACCACTGTTCTAGATATCTTTCAAATTCAATTTCAGGACTGCCTCTTCCAACTGGGTTACAGAACGAAGCCCTGTCTCAAGCAGAACAAAACACAAAAGTCAGTGGTAACATTATACTTTCAGCCATGCTACTCTCATGAAATAACTATTGTCTAAGTATATCCCATCCCCTTCTCCACCACATGAGACCTCAGACCTTCCCTCAGTCCATCACCAAGCATCTTCCCTGGTCATTAAGTTCAGGCTTAGCTCTCCCTTCTCCAACCAGCTGTACTTCAAGGCCCCTAACAACTACAGACTTAGTTATACTTTACTCCTGCAGTTTAGATCTAACTATGAAAATTCTTTGTCTCTTAGAGTTTCATAATACCATTTCAAATAGGTGGGCCATAGTTACTCTTCTCAGAGGCTAATTCTAATATTATAGATTTTAGACCAGGCCTTAAGCCAAAACTCAGAATGCAAACTGCCCCTTGTGAAGGCATCAGAGGGAAGAGCAGAAGGTGAGAGAAGAACAGGAGATTGCCAAGGAAGAAACAGACAATACAATAGCTGGTTATTTTGTCCTCACCCACACCCATCATCATCAATACCACCGTTAATATTATGACCACACCACATGCCAGGTACAGAGATGATATTGGTGAATCCTCATAATCATCCCATGAGGTGACTACTCTCTATACCCTAAACTGGAGAAACTGAAGTTTAAAAAGATGAAGTAACTTCCCATAATCAACAATGACTAAATTATGGAAGACAGAAATTGTAACATTAGCACATAGCTGGTTGAATTATGCCAGTGTAGCCAAGTTAACATACCTAGGCTAACAGAGGAAGATAACTACCATAGTCGTGGAGTATAAAAGGACACTGAACTTGGAGTCAGGAGACAGGAGTTCTAAATCTGGGGTTGGATCTCTATATCTGTTTTCTTTTGGAACAATGAAGGAACCACCCTAAGTAGCTTCTAAGCTGTATTCCAGGCTCAAATTCTGTGCTAGAAATAGAATCTAGACCAACTCATGTTTCATGTAGACGCACATTCTAATTGGTCATTGGAATCACTAGAGGCAGATTTGACTGGGGAGTCTGTGAGGAGTTTTAAGGAGTGTTTTGAAACAAGAAAGGAAATAGCATAAAGAAGAAACATGAGGAAGAAATTCAAGCAAGGATATGAGGTGAATGAGTAAAAGGAAGAGGTAGATGAGTCATGTATACAGAATAATTAGTAAGTTTTCCAGGCTGTGGTAGGCAATACCTTTACAACAGGAAGTGGGTACAATATTCCAATTAGTCAATAGAGGACAGCTGGGGAACTATCTTGCCTGCAATACAGGGATATCTAAAAATTAGTAATTGGGGAAAAACCCCTTATCCAGAAAGTTTTATTCATTTGTGCAGACTAGCAAAGAGATTAATTTCTCCTACACATTGTTACCTGGGGATGATATCTCAAAGGAACTTTAAAAAATTATTTTTTAAAAGTGTATGCACACATTTGCATACGCACATGGATGCAGGTGCCTGAGGAGGCCACAAGAGGGAGATAGAGTTCCAAACTGCTGTGAGCTGCCCAATGTGAGTGCTGGGAACTGAACTTGGGTCCTCTGTATGTGCATTTAACTGCTGAACAGTGTCTCCAGGCCCACAGAGAAACTTATGAAAAGGAAAAGTACAGAAGAAGAAGAAATTGTTCTGGCATGCCATACTAAAGTCACTTGAACCAGGTGAAAATGCTTGGGGATATAAGAGCTTATTGAGAGGCCAGACATCTCAGTGTGGTGTGAGCTGGCATGTAGAGGAAATTGCTGAGGTCTGTGTGGCATATGGTTGGGTTTCTAAAGCTAAGGCTGGAATTTTTTCTTAACTTTTTTCCCCAGAATATAAATGCTTTCCAAATGTGCCACAAATCCCTTCTCAACTTTGTTTCTTTCTTAGTATTAGGAGAAAAGATGTTTATCTAAAGAGAATAGGACTCTTCTGGGAAGACCATTCCACTTCTGAGTCTCTAAAGAAAGAGTCGAGCTGTTTTCAGTTCAATTCTTAGTCAAATCATTAGCTCTGACAACAAATTATACTGGGCAGTTCTCACCAAACTCAAACTTTTTCCTAGGAAAGAACATTGAGAAAATCTTTCTTTTCTCTTGTTTCTGAAATGCATTTTCTGTAATTACAGATGTGAGAAAAGCTGCACTTAAGATTTCAACTTCTGCTGTGTTTGTGAGAAAGCGATCCACAACCAGAGCTGGATGACCTCATGGGGAACTAGTGGAAAAGGCAACTAAAGGCTGTGTGTGTGTGTGTGTGTGTGTGTGTGTGTGTGTGTGTGTGTGTGTATCTACATGGGGAAGGAGTAGAGAAGACAACTAAAGGCTTGTGTGTGTCTGTGTGTGTGTGTGTGTGTATGTCAGGCACTATTCTGGACTCTGCATTTTTTATTTTTTCACTATCTCTTTTGTTGTTGCTGTTTTCAAGTTTTGCTTTTATTTTGCTCTTAAAGACTCTTGTTTTGGTTATGTAGAAGGGAGAACATATGGCCTGAAAGGAGAGCTCAGGTGCTTTCTAGAGTTTGAGACCCAGGGTTCCCTCCCCTGCTATGCCTCCACCTTATCCATGGCTGAATTGATCCAAAAGACACTGCAGGGAGACATGGAGAAATAGCAACAGCTACAGAAGGACTTGTGAGTCCATGTCAGGGAGGCCAAAGCCTGAGGCACAGGTAGGAAAAAACACCATTGTGAAACTTGGCTGTGTTCAGGAAACAAGAGCTGGCAAACCAAGTCCTTGGACATATCAGGAAGAGGCTGGACTGTGTCACAGCCAAAATTTAGTGACATGAATTTTAGCTTCTGGGTCTTGAGTGGCAGTCACAGCAATAGAGGGGACCCTTTACTCAGCTGCAGCAGGAGTTCCAGCTGACCAGGACAGGTGCTCCTGGCAAAGCCTGGAGTGGGGCTACAGGGGACAGAGAGAATGAGGCTCTACACTATAACAGCTAATACAATGTAAAAACTCCTGGGGAAAAGGAGGTGCAGAGGGCTCAGTGATTAAAATCCCTTGCTCTTTCAGAGGACCCAGGTTCAGTGACCAGTATCAGCATGGTGGTTTACAAATGTCTGTAACTCCAGGGACATCAACATGGCAGGTCTTGCTTCTCATCCCAAAGAATCATGAAGAAGAGAAAGGTGAAAATTCAAGAAAAGATTTTAATCAGAATGGTCTTTTGAGAAGGCAGAATCTAAGCATTTAATTCCATATTTGGGGTACTTGCGTGAGCTTTAGGTTTAAACAGAGGAAGTACTAGGGACAGGAGTGCGACATCTTCATAATCAAGCAGTTCTCATCTAACAGTGTCTGGTTGATCATCATCTCAACTCTGGTTCTGCACGGTGTCCCTGAAGAAGTCATTATTGTTTGAGGAAATGATCCAGTCCCCATGATTGTCACTGCCTGTGTGGAGGTGCTCTCAATACAGAGATCTATTTGTGAGGTTCTAAGAGTCCTGGAATTCAACATGTAGAAAGAAATGAGTTGCTGTTTATTAATAAAACTTTTTTTAATGGTGGAGGAGAAAGTTTATTGTAGATATGTGGGAGAGCATAGTCAGAGGCAGAGACATCTGAGAGAGTCCACAGTGGACATGACCAGACTGAGCTGGGCCATGTGGGAGAGGGAAAGGGGAAGGGAGAAGGGAGAAAGGGGAATCAGGGGCAGCAGCCAGGAGCCCAAAGGTCTAAAAGGGGTGGGTAACCAAAATGTCTGGATTATATGGGGAAGAGCTTCTAGGGGAAGGGCAGTCCAACCCCTGGGCTGGGGAGTTCAGAGTAGCAACTGAGGGATGCTGGGAGAACCTGGCGGCCAGGTCCAGCTTTGATATGTTAAATAGGCACCTCAGCAGTTCATTTTGTCCTGGGTTTGAAACATCCCAGCCTTTTGTTGATATACATGACAAGGAGCAACACAATCCTCTTCTTTCCTGTGCGTTGTGTCCAGTGTTTGCAACAGTTCCTGATCTTAACGGGGCTCAGTGAGTGACTGTGAAAGTGGAGGAAAGGAAGAAGGAAGAGGGTGTCTATGACTACTTCCTGCCGACACTGGGGCATCACTGGCTCAAGTCTGGAAAGAGAGGCTATTTCACTTGCTGTCCAGGCTCTGAAGTACCATCTGGAACTAGGAACGTTCAGACAGCAATTGGAGCAGTTTGCAGTCTTTGATTGATTGGAAATCTGCTGGACCAGATACATTTTAGGGGCAGAAGATAAAGTTAAGGAGTTTAGGGGGACTTTTTTTTTAGGTGTACATTTGAAACTTTTAGGTCTATGATCCTGGTAGCTGGAGGAGGGGAGTCCCAAGACTAGGGAAAGAGAAAGAGATTCCACCCTCAGAAATAGGCTGTTGATTGACTTATCTGGAGTCCATTTTACCTGTGAGAGAGGTAGATATAGATTGATTTCCTGAAGCTTACAAGAATTTTTTTTTAATTGATAAAAAGAGGTGAAAGTTTTAAATATGTTAGCATTCCCACTGTTTATAATCTATCCTGAAATCCAGATTGTAGAAAAGGCAGTAGACTCATGTCTTTGAGTCACAGAAAAAGTCATTCTCTTTATCACTGGCAAGAGGAACTTGTGGCCCTTCATTAACATATGACTGTGGTGCTAGGCTCCCTTAGTCCCTGCTCACAAGCCCCACCCCAGCTCATAAGCCCCTTTTCTTCAGTTCCCATTTAGCCCTGGAAATCTTTCCCCTGTGGCTTCTCCTGGCTTTCCCAGGAGACAGGGTTAGCAGTTTGGAATACACTTTTTTCCTTTTCACCCACAGGATGGCTATTTTAGTTTCTTTATTTCATTCATTTTCCTTCATGGTACACTATAAAAGCATCAGTAAAGTTGCCAGTCTCTCTATGTACTGTATCTATAATTAAAAGTTTTAATTTGATACTAGAAGAGCTTTAATTAAATCATTATTTTTAAGGCTAAACCTGACAGGAGTGTAACATAAAGTCTGAGTCTTAAGAGAGTTAATAATTTATTGTAAATTGTTAAGGATAATTAATAAATACAAGTTATAAATGATCAAATTCTTTAATGTGTTCAGAACTATACCTGTAGTCATGCTAAGTACTAATGTAATTAATTATAACTCTTACTTAGCCCCCTGTATATGTTTTCAAAGTTAAGCCGAAAACAAGTAACTAGAAACAAGCAAAGTTTTATACCTAATAGATGGTCCTCAACTGCTTCAGAGATCTGCAGAATATGGGATTTAAAATGTTCAAGCTTCCCATAATAGAGAGAACTTCTCCCTCCCAGCAGGAACCCTTAAGGTATCCAAAAAAGATAGATGGGGCATGACAAATCCACCTGGATTGTGGTAAAGCTAACCACTGGGAAAACTGCCCCATGCCTTGTAGGGCTCTGCACACACCATGGACACTTTTGGGCTGATTGCCCTACTCTGCCTGGTCAGTCCTCCAAACTGCTCCTCAAAAAAAAAAAAAAAAATCTCAGACCTGGGTCTGGAAATCTCAGACCTGGGTCTGGGAGCCAAGGCTTATACGTCTCTGTATGACAGCTAAAGATTATGTGCTGTCCTGTATGACAGCTGAAGACTTACAGCGACTGCCCCCAATGAAACTATGGAGACCACCGGAGCCTAAGGTAGCCATCTAGGTAATGGCAACCAGTCAGCTGACTGCTCCCAGGTGCCAAGACACATGGGTACATCAAGCTAAGACCTCCAGCAGACCTAGGCTTGGCTACAGATATGACAGGGAACGCAGAACGCAGCAGGGAAGCAGTCTGTTTCTTTCCTTCTGGACACCAGAGCTACTGACATGGTCCTGGGAGTTTTGGGATGTCACCTCTCCTTTCTCTATTGTCGGGTACAGAGGACAGCCTTACCACCTCACCAGATTTAATTACACTTTCAGAGTTACTGCCTGTGTTTCTCACGTGCATACAGACAGGGCCCTGATCTTTGCCTTGTCCCTAACTCCAAAAAAAAATAAATTCTCATGCACCACAAGCTTTTCTCTTCCCAGTTCCCTGTTCTAACTCACTGTTCAGCTAATGGTACAGGACCACCACAGAACCGAGTCCAGAGATCATCAAGTAAGAAACTGTAGCAGCTAAAAGGTATTTATAGACCCAGACCCAAAAGCATCTTGGTGCTACAGGAAAGACTTTAATATAAACATCTATTACTGTGAGATGCTTTTAACAATTGATCACCTGTCTCCTGGATGCTGAACTAGGAAAGGAAACAGGTACTTTAAAATAATCTGTCTCTGATAAAGCTTAACATGAGCTGGGCCATGTGGGGGAAGGGGAGGAGAACAGAGAAGGGAAAGGGGAACCAGGTGCAGCAGCCAGGAGGTCAAAGCTCTCAAAAAGCTATTAATAAAATTTTTTGGTATTGTTAGAAGATTAAAAGACATAAGGATAATTTAGGGCACTATTTAGACTCAGTCCCGCTGAATTTACAGCAGACTTTCAGGGTCTGTTTCAGAGGCAGAAGAGGGTATTGTAATAACTGGGAGTAAAAAGCTTCACGGCCTTGAGTCTCATAGGGGGATGAGTTCAGGTATGCACAACCAGTTTCAGACAGATATTCCTTGCTTGATTAGCATGCCTGTGTACAGGCTGATCAGGGGTCTGACTCAGAGTTCAGGAAGTGGGCATGGAATGGTGGCAGGGATGCCAGGCTTTTCTCCTCTTCTTAGGTCCTGTGAGGGCTTCCAGAGTCAGCTTTTTAGCAAACATAGTTTCTACATACTTGTGCTGCTCAGCACGTGGTTAGCAGGATAGAAAAGAAAAGCCACACAGAGCAGCACAAATCAAGCATCAAAGGAGTTCAGGACACACTAAAATCACCAGACAGTCTTGGGGAAACTGTATGTCTTAGTGTGGGTTTCTAATGCTGTGAAGAGACACCATGACCAAGACAACTCTTATATAGAAAACCATTTAATTGGGGCTCATTTACAGTTCAGAGGTTCAGTCCATTATCATTACAGTGGCAGTGTGCAGGCAGACAGGGTGCTGGAGAAGTAGCTGAGAGTCCTATATCTTGCAGGCAACAGGAGTTTATGGGGGTCAATTACATTCAAATTACCGTATCGTGGTTTGTTTGGTTATCTGCTGGGAGTCTTGACAAGTGCTTAGGATTTCATGGAGGAAGTGATCTGGACAAAGCAAATAATATAAAAAAGGAAGAAATAAACAGCAAAGGCAATAATGGCTGCCTCAACATTGTCAGAGCCAATAGGAGACAAGGGAGTGTCACACTGTTGTAAGAAGGTAAGCTTTCTGAAGTATGTGGACAATGCATCTGTGTTTTTTGGGAGGATTTCAGTGTCAAGAACTGAAATATTTTTAAGAAGAAAGAACTCTATATAGATTATCTATATAGGGCCTCTAGGACCGGCTCATGACTTAAGTTTTGCATTAAGTTTTGAACACAGCCTGTTTGCCCTTCTGACTTCTCCTAAATTGGCTTCATCCAGTTTTCTTATTACAGTTTATTCTCTTCAACTCATGACAAACTCCTAAAACTTATTTGTGAGATAAGGAAGAGATGGCCTTTAAGCAGGTATACAGCAGTGAGTGCTAATGGGGAGGAAATGAGCTCTGAGACAAAAATTATTCGTTATACTTACGTTTTCTTTTTCTGTGGGGGTCAGGATTATTTAGATTGCAAGGTTATAACTGTGGCTCCAGATATATGCAGATATTTACAAGACATTCAAGTATGCCATAAGTGGTTTGATATGTTGGGCCTTTTGTGATCTGACCTTTGGCCTTTCTCAATGGTCCCCTTGGCTATTTCATCTCAGCTTATTTATGTAAGAATCTTTTATGTAATTCTCAAACCCATGTCTATCAAGTTCTCTCCGTATCTCTCACTATGGTCCTGGTCTTCACCATCATTATCTCTCCTGAAAACTATTGCAATAGATTTCTGACTTGTTTCTGCACCTCCACTGTTGTCACACAACCCATTCTCTAGTCTTCAATTGCAAAGTGTTTGTAATGCCAATTTATAGTAACACACACACACACACACACACACACACACACACACACATCTGTGTGAGTCCCTGTTCTTCTTAACACAAACCTCAGAATCTTTGGCAATCCTTTGTGGCTTTCAAGATTGCCCTGGCATTTGCCCCTCCTCTGTAGGTTTATATCCCAACTCTACCTATTCCTGTACCTTGCAGGAGAACTATGCATTCTGTGCCCACTAGCCCCTCCTCTATAGGTAGGAACCTAGACTCTCACATCCACTCCACCTATCTCTGTCACCTGAGGACAAATCCAGAGCATCTCCAGACTCCTGCTGTAATAATTTTTTAACTGTACAGGTTTCTTCCTGGGCTTAGAAGCTTCATTTATCCCTAGCTTAGCTTGGACCACTTCTTATACTCCATTCAAGCATCAACACTGAGTTGCCCTTAGACTGAACACTAAATCCCATTTTGTTGGTACCACTTCTGACACTCCACTGGAGCAGCAACACTGAGTTGCTCCGAGACTGAATACTAAATTCCTCTTAGTTGGTACAACTTGACAAGTTGGGGGTAACAGTAAAGAGAGACCCAAATGTCTAGGTCCTGTTGCAAAATTACAAGCATGAATAACTAGGACAATGTGTCTCCTCTAGACATTAGTATGGTAATAGTCTCCGAGAAAAGAAAATTTAGGTCATATACAAGACAGTCATTGTAATGAGTCTTTTTCTGTCCCACGATCCAGCTCCCAAATAATGACATGGAAACTTCTTATTAACTCTGAAAGCTCAGCCTATAGCTTAGGCTTGTTCCTAACTGGCTCTTATAACTTAAATTAACCCACTTATTTTAATCTATGTTCTATCACATGGTGTTACCTCTCTTCCATCTTGCACCCTGTTTACTCCCTGTCTGGCTGGTGACTCTGCCCTTCTTTCCAGAGTCCTCTCTGTCCCCAGATGTCCCTCCTAACCTCTTCCTAGCTATTGGACATTCAGCTTTTTATTACACTAGTCACAGAAATACATTTTCACATAGTGTACAAATATCCCACAACAAATCACTTCAAAAGAATAATTACAAATATGTTCATGGAGCTCAAAGAGGCTATGAAGACATGCCTGAATGAGGACTGTAAAATCACAAACAGCTGAATGAAATAAAAACAATTCAGGATATGAAAACATAATTTAATAAAGAGAATCTCTGAAGAAAAGCCAAACTAAAAACTCAAAATGAAAAATTTGAAAGTCAAATCAAAACCTCAGACAGAGGAAACCCTCACCGATAGGATGAAGTGGAAGAGAGAATGCCAGGTCTCGAAGAGGAGGTAGAGGAGTTGGATTACTTGGTCAAAGAAGATGTTAAATCTAGAAAACTCATAAAACAGCTTCCTTGGCCTTATCTTCCACATGCTTCCCATCTTTCTCACCTACTAAGTCAACTATTTTTAGTCCTAGGAAATCATTTATACACATCTACGCACAGTGAAGATGTTTGATCAGGTGGGCACCTTGAGGTCATTATTCTGGGAAGGAACAAGAGATCAGGGATAGTTAACTACTCAGCTGAGGTCTGCATGGGCAACCAGGATATTGGTGTAATAATCAGGATATGGCTTACCTGTTGATATTACACACAAAAGAGGCAGGATGAGCTACGAAAGCCATTTTGAAGACAAGATCTTCAGTACTAGGCACCTAACTGGCTATGAGGAAGGAAGGGCAAGGACTTGCTGTGTGGCAGTGATTGCCATGTTGAAAAGAACAACCGCGAGGGATCTTGGTTTTAGACTTCTCATGTTGAAGATGTTACTCGGGGAAATGAAGGAAGTAAGGGCAGGGACTGTGGAGCCATGCACAATGGATGGCTCAGGAGCAGAGCACTGAGAGAATTGTGGGAATAGTGTAAAGAGGAACAGTCAGATCAGCCTGAGGAAGTGGGCCTAGGAATCGAGGAGTGAGAGAAGCTATGGAGGACCAGAGGACCTATACAAGAGCTGGGGAGAGTCGGGCTAGCGTGGTGTCATGGAGATCAGAATGTGAGCGGTTTCAAGAAGAAACGGGTGATCATGGAAAACAGAAGCCAATGAAGTCTTCGGTGTGGACTTCGTAAAAAGGAGGAATGTCATTCTTGACACTAGAGAGTCCCCTCCAGAAGTCAGATGGTTTATCTAATGTTTCTGATTTATGCATTTTGTAGTGTGGAAAGGCTGACCCCCTACTCACCAACTCTTGTGGAACACGACATACTCTATAAACAGAGACTGGAGACCACAAGAGCCCCGAGGTTGGGAAAACTGGGAAAAGTCCTAATCTGAATGTTTTCAGAAGATTTCCTCGGCTTCAAATTTTGCTCAGTCAGGAGAAAGTTTGTTTTTCTAGTGATGTCTGAATCCTGTCGTTGCAGCACACACAAGAGCAGCTGGATGCTTTTTTCCTGTTTATGTTTTCCTCTTAATGAACCTGAAATAGTCCAGCTCTCCAGCAGACTCCAGAGGCTTCTGGCAGCATTAAAAAATTCCTAAACTGTTATCCATTTCCTCTAAATCTTCATATAAACTAGTTATAATTCTACAATCTCTCTTCTAGCTTTGATTTTTTTTTAATTATTTGTTTGTGTGTGGGTTTATGTGCATGTTTTGTGCAAGTACCTGAAGAGTCCATAAGAGAGCATCAGATCTCCTACAACTGGAGGAACAGGCAATTGTGAGCTGCTTGACACCAGTTCTGGGAACAAAACTTCTCTGTAATAGCAACACATGCTGACTGTGGAGCCATCTCTCTAGTCCCTCTATCTTCTAGCTTTTACTCAAAAAAACTAAAGCAATTTGGCAGTGCTGACACATGCCTTTAATCCCAGCATTTGGGAGGCAGAGGCAGGTGGATCTCCAAGTTCGAAGCCAGCCTGGTCTACAGAGTACCAGGGCAGCCAGGGATACATAGTGAAACCCTGTCTCAGAAAAAAAAAAATGAATAAAAAGAAAAAAAAAGAAAGAAAAAGAAAAAAAGAAAGTAAAAGAAAAAGAGAGAGGAAGGAAGGAAGAAAGAGAGAAAGGAAGAAAAAGAAAGAAAGAAAGAAAGAAAGAAAGAAAGAAAGAAAGGAAGGAAGGAAGAAAGAAAAGCAGTATCTGAAAACTCAAAAATAAATCACCTTTCTATTTACCACTGGGAGAACTCTATGGCTCTATGGGTGTCAGGAGCTCAGTGTTGGTTCTTACAGAGGTGGACCAGTTCCTGCCCTCAAAGAATTCTGACTTCCACTGGAAACGTTCTCTTTGCCCTCCTTGGGGAAGAGTGTGTTCCAAGAGTAGGTCTGAAGATGTGCCCAGCTCAGCTCATCACAGTGCAGTGAAAAGGCTTCAAACATTGCATCACATCCTCCTTCTTTGAAATTAGTTTGTTCTTACAGTCATCAAGCATAACATGGACCAGGGCAGAAGCCAAGGGTTTCCTAAAGCAATAATCCCTTTATCTGGAGAGAGGCATGGGTTACATTCTCTTTCTCTTACCCTAGAATAGACATCTCTGATGATGCTTTTGAGAAAACAAGTATGTCTTGCTGGCACACGCCTTTAATCCCAGCACTCGGGAGGCAGAGCCAGGCGGATCTCTGTGAGTTTGAGGCCAGCCTGGTCTACAAAGTGAGTTCCAGGAAAGGCGCAAAGCTACACAGAGAAACCCTGTCTCAAAAAACCAAAAAAAAAAAAAAAGTGAACATGAAGATTATTAAAAGTGACTTGAATGTCTCTACAAGCAAATGTGTGTCCGGTTCAGAATGAAAGACTCTGGGTGACCTTTCAGTTACAGCAATTACCTTTTTGTCATGACCCTCAGAAGAGAGATGTCAAACTAAGGAAATCTAGTGAATCAATAAGGTACATGTTTCAAGATCTCAACAGTCATCCACGAGGTTTCCATGATATTATTCAGAGTATAAATATACTATACATTCCTCTTTATCATGTATGTGTATGTGTGTGTACGTGTGTGTGTGTGTGTGTGTGTGTGTGTGTGTGTGGTGATGAAGCAAACCCAGGTTTTCATGCTTGTTCAGCATGCTCTACCACTGAGCCACAGCCCCAGTCCCCTCATGTAACATTGAGAGTTAATCATTTTGAGGTGAGTAGTTTTTCTTTTGACTAGGTCATTCCTTCCCCACAAATATGAATTGGGTCCAAATTAACTGTTCAGCAATTGCTTCATCTATCCTCTGAGACAGAAGATCTTATACCTGGTGCTGGTGATTCACTGGGCAATTGAACTTGACATCTACTTGTATGTACAGTGAGATCTTGAGCTTTCTGAAGTTATTTTAAGTGTCCTTTGAGTTCATATTCATCTCTCAAATAGTATAATTGCAGGGAATCAGTACTTAAAGAACATACAGAACTGCAGAACTGACATGCCACATTGGGCAATGCTATTCAACAGGATTTTGTCATCCACAGTGAGATTCACACACATATACACAGTTGCCTAAAAATCACATGGGCAGGGGGTGTAGGCAAATACAGGGCACAATCTGGGTTTGGAGGTCAGAGGGCAACCTTAGGGTGTTAGTCCTTGCCTTCCCACCTTGCTTGAGGCAGGATCTCATTGACCTTGCACAGGCCTGGTTGGCTGGCCTACAGACTTTGGAAGTCTCCCTCCTCTTCCAGTCATCTTCCCTAAGGGGTGCACTGGGATTACAGCCACAGCTACAGCCAGCTTTTCATATGAGTTCTGGGGATCCAAACCCAGCTTGTCAGCTTGGAAAGTGCTTTTACTCACCAAGCCATCTCCCTGGCTCCATAGTCACGGTTTTGAAAAGTGACAAAAGAGCTGGAAAGATGGCTCAGCCAGCAAAAGCACTTGCTATCTAAGCCTGAGGACCTGAGTTTGGATCTCAGAACCATGGTAGAAGGAAAGGACCAACTATTGACCTCTGACCTCTACACATGCCACAGATACAATAATAATAAATAAAGATGTGGTAAGTGACACTTATTTTAATAACATTTTATTTAAGCCAACATATCCAAGTATACTGTCTATATTATGACTATAAATTGGTATTTTATATATTTTCTTGTACTGCCTTCAAGACCTGCCATGTATTTTTTATACCTACAGCATATCTCTTTTTAGGCTAGGTATATTTCAATCATTTAAGAGTAACTCATGGATGCCATATTGGTTGGCACAGGTTTCAGGTCTAAACCCAGAATTTTGCAGATGTGGATCCAAAGAGGTAGAGTGATCATCAGCTGGCTGATAGCTAAAGAGAAGCACAGACTGTTTCCAAAGGTCAAAAAGCTATAACAAGATGGGGATGGGATGAGGCTAGTTAATGAGTTTACCTTAACTGTTATAGTATTAATAAAAACTTGGGTGTCAGAAATTAGGATAAAAACCTGATAAATCAAAAGAACAGTGAAGGAACGGTCAGCTGACCCTCCTCTCCATGTTTCCCAGCTCGAAAAGCCCGAGAAACCTCTCCAAGTTCCTCCTTATCTCTTCCTGTTCCTCTCTATCTGACTCCCTCCAACATATCTATGGCTAATTCTGGTCAGCCAATCGCTGACTCCACCAAAATAATTTATATTATATAAATATATAATTATGGCAATAACATTCATATTAATGCCCATACCATGTGTCTGTACAATAAATTATATTATATAAATATATAATTATATATTAATAATTAACTTAATAATAATTAAGCAAGGGATCTACTATGGAAGAAGGGACCACACCTTAGAAAAGGAGGAAACTGTTGAAGAAACAAAGAGTATAGGAAAAGACTTTTAAGATAATGAAAATACTGAAGGCCTCAGAAATGTGGGAGCAGTTATTATAATTATGGCAAAATTGATTCAAGGTTTAAGTTTATTGAAACTCCTGAAGTGTCAGTGGGAACAAATATCCCGCAATAGTCAGCTATTCCAATATAGAGTTTGTTCTTCAAAGAGGCTATGGGTTAAGGTACCTGTCCCAGGAAGAAGAGCATGCCAGGCTGGACCCTTGCCTGGCACAGATAATGTCAAGTGTAATGAAAGAATCCAGTGCATTGATGGTATAAGCAGAGAAATCCCAGACATTGAAGACAGGATAAAGTAGAGATAGCACTGAGAACCAGAGGAAGAAAAGCTGGTGCAGATGAGATGTGCGTTCTGCAGATACACTGGTGGGACAATTTGCAAGCATACAGCTACTGAGCTGAGCGAC
This sequence comes from Peromyscus eremicus, assembly GCF_949786415.1. NCBI lineage: Eukaryota > Metazoa > Chordata > Mammalia > Rodentia > Cricetidae > Peromyscus > Peromyscus eremicus. The sequence continues at coordinate 4,673,307 of NC_081422.1, read as the reverse complement.
AAGCTCACTAGAGAGTGTGAGCTCCAAGTATCATCAGATCTCAAGGGAAGATTTGGGAGACTGTAGAATGCTGACTCTGGTGACGAGTGGGGAAGCCAGGGAGCAAGGATTTGTCAGCATTTCAGGTGTTTCTCCTGCAGTAATGCTTTGATGTGTAGCCCACCCCCGAGCAGAAAGGCACAGCAAATCAGGTTATCATCACCCATGGCAACCAACTCCCCCCTCCACAAATACAGTCCTCCCCACATATAATACACAGCCAGAGCCCTAGCCTTCTTTTCATAAGCTATAGTTTTTACATTTTATTATACTTTTATTAATTTATTGTACAGACACATGGTATGGGCATGCTGCAGAGCTTGTGTGGAGGTCAGAGACGGCTTGCAGGGTTTGGTTCTCTTCCACCACGTGGGGCTGGTGTCCAGGCTTGGTGGCAAGTTCCTTTACCCACTGGGTCATCTCATCAGCCCTATGAGGATCTCTAAACACATTGTGTAAAGCAGTTCAAAGGTGTCATGCTTTTTAAAATGAGCCTAGAACCAATAATTAAGCAAGGGATCTACTATGGAAGAAGGGACCACACCTTAGAAAAGGAGGAAACTGTTGAAGAAACAAAGAGTATAGGAAAAGACTTTTAAGATAATGAAAATACTGAAGGCCTCAGAAATGTGGGAGCAGTTATTATTACATGAAACCAAGTTAAAAAGTTTAGGAGGTTGGGCAGATGGCTCAGTGGTTAAGGCCAAGCCATGTTTGAGTCACCAGTGCTTCTATAACTGACCACAGTAAATTTGCTGGTTCACCAAGATAGAGTTGGCTAACTTGGTGAATTTCTTTAGTAATTCCTTTGGAAATTTTTGGCTTGAAATAATTATTTTTGATTGCCATTTCTCAGCAACAATTTCACATCCTTGGCTGTGAGACTGAAAGTCTGTAAACCAGGGCCTGGGAGAATGTTATTGCCATAATCTGCTTAATGGAAACTGAGATGCTGTGGGGTTAAATGATGATCTACAGTCTTTCCCAACATCTATAAAGAATTTGAAAATTTGAAAGAAAAGTATGGTCTCTGCAGTTAAAAACCCTAGTCTTCATTCTGCCATTAACCACTAAAGTGGCCCAAGGGAGATTTCATAACTTTCTAAATCTTAGTTTTCTTACCATTTATATAAAACTAACATTATCATCCCTGCCTATTTCACAGCTCCCAAGAGAATAAAATGATTCCTTCTGTGCATGGCTGTGCAAATGCTCATGTGCCATAGAATTAAGTCCTGAAATTGTTAATCGTGTCCTGTAATGTCTTCACCTGGGGGATCATTTGCATTCACTTCAGCAACACAGACAGCTATTCTGTGTGTGAGAACCTGGGGAGAAGGGCATAGGAAGCCTCCTAGCCCCAAGTTGTCATTCTGGTTGATTGAAACCTGACCATGGGACAGCCAGGACTATTGCACAGAGAAACCTTGTCACAAAAAAACAAACCAACAGGGGCTGGAGAGATAGCTGAGTCATTGGGGGCACTGGCTGCTCTTCCAGAGGACCTGGGTTCAATTCCTAGCACCCACGTGGCAGTTCAAAAACTGTCTGTAACTCCAGTTCCAAAGGATCCAACACTCTCACACAGACATACATGCAGGCAAAATACCAATGCACATTAGATAAATAAATAAGTAAATATTTTTTAAAAAACAAAAAACAAACAAACAAACAAACAAAAAATAAGCAAAACCTATTGCCCTGGGTAACAAGCCTGAAAGCTGAAATAAGCTTTAAAATTATGTTTACAGTTTAACCATTACAAAAGAAGAAAAAAGTATAAAACATGCTCCTGGGGAGGGAGTCAAGCCTGCAGTAACTGCTCACACAGCTTAAAAATCTATGTGCTTCGCCTCCCTGTCCTCCGCCAACTTCAAGACCCACGGCTCCCACCTGGCCTTGGCTTGGGTGAGCTCCTTGTTTCCTCCAGCTTGGCAGCCTGTGACTTCAGATGATCTTGGAGTTAACAATCCTGCTGGCATTGCCTACATGTTCCTGGGAACCAGCAGAGCATGAAGTGGTTTCATGCTCACTTGATAAACACAAAAATAAGTCTGTCCACTGTGGTCAGAAAACCATCACTTCTGACGCAGAAAAAAGAGAGAGGGTGAAGAACAAAGCTAGATAACGTCAGAGTCACCAAGCCAAAATAATCTGACCATCAAGGTGAGAACCAAGCAGTTTAAGGAAGATTTGTGTAATGATCTGAGATTGTCCTACTCCATCAGATTTTTCTGATAGCCTATGCTAGGCCTCCTGGAACATGAGTGTGAGCAATCCTTCAGGTTTTTCCAGGATGCTCACATAACCCTAGGGGAGTCCCATAACCTCCAAGGGCTTCATTTTCTTCAATTGTACAACAAATGAGCTGAACAATGGATAAATCTGTTTATAAATTAGATGGAAAGCAGGGGACAGGAAAGGTTATTAAAAGTATACTACAAAGGGCCAGAGAGATGGGTCAGTGAGTAAAATTACTTACTGCCAATTCTTATGACTTGAATTCAAACCCCAGGACCTAGATGGCAGAAGGAGAGAACTGACTCCTGTAAGTTGTCTTATAGCTTCCACACCTACATTATAGCACATGCCCCAATGAACACACACACACACACACACACACACACACACACACACACACACACACAATAAATAAATAAATAAATAAATAAATAAATAAATAAATAAATAAATAAATGTAAGTATATGCTATAAATAATGTCATCTGGGTGTAACTTATGAAACAATGTTTATTGTGTTAGACACAATTCTATGTGCTAAGGATACAGGAATAGAAAGAAACAAGAAAAATAAGTTTATACCTTTGCTTTCTTGGAGCTTAAAGTGTCAAACAAACAACTAAAGCATGTCCTACAGTAATGAGTGCTCCAGAGAAAAGAAGTGAGTGGTAGAGATGGAGCAGGAGCTTGCGAAACCCCAAGGAAAGAACTGTCAGAGAGGAAGCCGTCCAACCAAGAGAACAGCAGACACCAACAAGGCTTGACCTGTGCAGGGTTAGACAGAGATAATAAATGGGGTTGAAGGCTTGACGGGGGACATATTGTAAGAACCTTGTAGGAATTCATATTTAGTCAGAGTGAGATAGGGACTTACTAGCATATTGCATCTGGATATGAGATAATTAATTGTCAAATTAGGCTTTGTGCTACAAGAGAAAGAATTAGAATTCAGGCAACTTATTTAACCTTCTAAACAGCATGCTGACATGGGAAAGAAATGAAAAGTTCCTTGTCAAAGACCCAAATAAAAGGCAGCGTATAGGGACCACATCCCCAGTCATACCAGAGAGTCCGAGGAAAGTCTCTTAAGAAGCTTACATTTACTGCAGGGCTGTGCACATTTGCTCTGTAAGAAAACTTCCTCCCAATTCCTTACTTTGCCTGAATCCTTTCTCTGATGTTGTCAGGAACTTAGAAAGACTATACGGAAGTCTTTGTCTGACTTTTCTGTCTCCATGATACTTCCCCAGCCTTTACCACTGGCAACAGGAGAAATTGGAGATTTTTTTTTTTTTTTGAGACAGGGTTTCTCTATGTAGCTTTGGAGCCTGTCCTGGATCTCACCCTGTAGACCAGGCTGGCCTCGAACTCACAGAGATCCACCTGGCTCTGCCTCCCAAGTGCTGGGATTAAAGGCTTGCGCCACCGCCGCCCAAAATTGGAGAATTTTAAGTGAAAGAATAGTTAAACAAATTTAACTTTCAAAAATATAATCTAGTGCAATATAGAGAATAGACTATAGGGAGATGAAAACATCTGAGATTATTTAAGGGGCTATTGCAATAAAGCAAGATGAAGGCAGTTGGTTTGAGATGGTTTGCAATTAGATAAGGAGAATGCTCAAATTCTATTTGTTTAGACCCATGGAGTAGATGTAGTGATGGTCGGCTTTCATTGTCAGTCTGACTGGACTTAGAATCAGCTAGGAAACATGCTCTTGGCATTTCTAGAGAGGCTGAACTGAGAAAAGAAGGTCTGCACATGGATGACACCATCTGATGTGCTGGGCATGCAGACTGAATAAAAGGTGAAAAGGGAGTGTAGATGTAACCAACCGTCTTATTAAATAAGAAACACAGAGCCAATTCGGAGAAGAAAGCCAAGAGGTCAGAACTAAGAGCCTTACCCTTCCTGCTTCAGCCAAGAGAGCTCTCTGAAAGGGAGCTACTTCCTGTGTGTTTGTCTTTATAAAGACTTTCGGTTCTGCCTTCTCATTGGTTGTAAACCCATGCCTCGTCACTGCCTGTCTGTAAAGACTTCCAGGTCTTCTATGATTGGGATTGAGATTAAAGGCGTGTGTCTCCAATGCTGGCTGTAACTTTTTACACACAGAGATCTACCTAGCTCTGTCTACCAAGTGCTGGGATTAAAGGCGTGCATCACCACCGCCACTCTCTTGCTATGGCTCTAATAGCTCTGACCCCCAGGCAACTTTATTTATTAACATACAATTAAAACCACATTTCAGTACAAGTAAAATACCATCATATTTCCCCTTTTCTATTTTAATAAAAAGAAAAAAAGAAAAAGGTTATAACTAACAAAAGAAAAACTATATACAAAAGTACAATAACTATATACAATATATACAAGTAATAAATACCTAAACAATGTCTAGTCCATTTGTATTTGACAAATTCAGAGAAAATAATTTCATTATCTATCCTATTTTGGTAAGTCCAAAATGTATCTAATTCACTTTCTATCCTAATTAATCTTCAACTATAACTAACTAACCTTCAACTATAACTAACTAATCTTCAACTATAACTAACTAATCTTCAACTATGACTAACTAATCTTCAACTCCCTCAGAGACCCAAGAAGGAAATAATATTAGCTAACAAAAATAAAAACAGAAAGTGCATGCAAGCAACTTCCAAAAAATTTGTGAGTTGACAGAAACAGCCAGCTGTCTGGACAGTCACCTGAGGTTTCTCCGCAGTGCTGGGGCATCATCTTCAGCCTATAGACTTAGCGTATCTGACAGACTCATTTGTGAAGTAGGATGTACACAAGGTCAACAGTTCAACCTCACATTGGGTGAGAGCAGTCCATGTACCAGAAACACCTGAATTCCACTAGTGTCATGTCATGATTCAGGATTTTAAATTCTGGAAATTGTTGATGGTTTTTTAATTCAGCTGTCCATTCTTCTTGGCTGTGTATATATGGCTTCACCTCAGCATCCCGTTCTTCTCCACATCCCTCTATCAAATGCCAGTCTACTACTGAGAGGCGTGAGCTTAGTTACTCTTTAAGAATAACTGTTTCAGGGGCTGGAGAGATGGCTCAGAGGTTAAGAGCACTGACTGCTCTTCCAAAGGTCCTGAGTTCAATTCCCAGCAACCACATGGTGGCTCACAACCATCTGTAATGACATCTGGTGCCCTCTTCTGGCCTGCAGTCATACATGCTGTATACGTAATAAATAAATCTTAAAAAAAAAAAAAAAAAAGAATAACTGTTTCAGCTGCTGTTCCATTGCACATCAGAAGCCATCGGCCCACTCACTGCCTGTTCAGCTGCCTTCAAAGAAAAGGGCACTGTACCTTTTCCGAATTGCGAAGGCCACTTCAGTGATGGTGTCATATTGTCCTGGCCTCAGAAAATGCCTTTTGATAAAGCCATAACCACACTTGTTTTGGCAAGAATCAGTAGTCCTTTGTTTCATGTCCTGTCTGTCCATTTTGTCAGCAGTTGATTCGAGGATACTTTGTTGTCCAGTGGCTAACTTTTGCCACAATGAAAGTTAACTCCATATGCAGTTTCTTCAATGCCCATATTTTCTCTGAAGTAGATTGGTACTGCCAGGAGCCGACATGTCTCATAGTCATAACAAAAAAGAAAAATTTTCTAAATTATTAAAACATTTTAAATGCCATATTCTGTAGATCTCTGAAGGGTTTGAAGATGACCTGTCTAAAATATATCTGCTCAATTTTTAAAACATATCTAATATGACTACAAGTTCTATTATAATGTCTAACTACTAACTTTCATTTCTTTATATCCTAATAGTTGGTAATAATAACATTCAAGGATCAGAAAATTGCATTGTTAAATGAATGGTATAAGTACAATTAGAAATATACATATAGCATTTTCTAACAATATCAATTTCAATATATATAATTTGTATACAACAAGGGAGGAAGCCAGATGAGCTCCAGAATTAGGAATTCTTGTTTCCTGATTTATTAGAGTATGAGGGGCTCTGGATGTACACTCCCACACCAACGAGTTCTCCCTCTTATGATGGGCTGTGCCCTCATATCAAGAGAAAATAAATCCTTCCTTCTTAAAATTGTTTCTGTTGGGTATTCTGTCATGATGATGGAAAGAGGAACCAAGAAGGAGGTTAATGGTCATTGGCAGAGTAACTGGAAGGGTAGCGTTGGTATTTATTAACATGGGAAAGAAAGAAGAAAGCTATAGGAGGAATGAGATTAAGGGTTAAAGTCTGAGATATTAGACACACAAACGATAACATGGAAAAAGCAGCTGGAGATCCTGAGGCTCAGAAAAGGGGATGCTGGGACTGGAAACAAACATTTGGGAATCTTCAGTGTTGAGCTGGAATTTAAAGTCATGAAGTTGGGAACAGTCACTATAGTGGGAAAAGAGAAGCCTGGGGATAGAAATAGCACTCAGTAACATAAAGAACTAGCCATAGGGAACTATGTGGAAGAGGAGGCAGAAAGACTTTAAGAGCCACTGAGGATGGAGGACTGCTGTGGGATGTTCTGTATGGCAAATGTGTTGCTGATTAGTCAATAAATAAAACACTGATTGGCCAGTGGCTAGGCAGGAAGTGTAGGCGGGACAAGGAAGAGAATAAAGCTGGGAAGTGGAAGGCTGAGTCAGAGAGACACTGCCAGCCGCCATGATGACAAACAGCATGTGAAGATGCCGGTAAGCCACAAGCCATGTGGCAAGGTATAGATTAATGGAAATGGATTAATTTAAGCTGTAAGAACAGTTAGCAAGAAGCCTGCCATGGCCATACAGTTTGTAAGCAATATAAGTCTCTGTGTTTACTTGATTGGGTCTGAGAGGCTGTGGGACTGGCGGGTGTCAGAGATTTGTCCTGACTGTGGGCCAGGAAGGAAAACTCTAGCTACAGAGGACACCAAAGAAACAGTGTCTTCCAGATACAACAGGGTTAACACACATACAAAGTCACAGAGACCGTGGTGGGGTGCATAGGGCCTGCACGGGTTCAAGACAAACAGGGTCCCAGCACTGAGATGAGGGAGTGGACATGATTCCTAATCCCTAATCAAGAATTTATCTCCAATTAAAAGCCACTTGCAAGGGAAGGTTAGTTTCTCCAAGGGAGTCTCACTGAGGATAAAACCCACACTCAAGGGCTGGTACCATGACAGAGCTAACACAGAATTAACTCAAAGACCTTTGGGGAGGTTTTTTTCTCATATTGCTTTGTTTGGACTTTCTGCACTTTTGTTTTTACATTACTGGTCTTTTGCTTGTACATTATTTCTGGTTTTGTGTTTATGTGTCTATCTGTTTGCATTCCTTGTGTTCTTTGCTTCTTTTGTTGTTGTTCAATTGTTCATTTTATTTTATCCCTGTTTGTCTGTCTTTTTTATTTACCTGTCTGTTTTCTTAAGAGAGCAAGGAAGAAGATGTGGAATTGGAAGAACGGGGAGGTGGGGAAGAGATGAGGAGATGAGGGAGGGGGAAACGTGATCAGAATATATTGTATGAAAATAACTTCATTTTAAATAATAATAATAAAAGAAGAACTCTAGCCAAGGAGTCTTGGTGACAGTGACAAATCAGGGAGGAGAAAAAACAAGTGCGCACACTAACTGGAAATTAAGTTGAAAAAAAAATGTCTTTCAAAGACAATTTGTTGGGGAGGGGAAGTGATATTCCTCAGTGGTATGGCCACTGGTAAGTTGTCCTTGCACAAGGACTAACTCCCCATCCACACTCATGCAGAGAACATGAATTAAAGGTAGTGGGCCACAAGAGAAGGACAAGACACCAGAGGAAGAAAGGAGGGTGCTGGGAAGAGGGGTTTGGTGGGAAGGAGTGACAAGAGGATTCTCGGGAAATAGCATTGAAATTATTAAAGAATAAATAAAGTCTTCAAAAAATAGGAATTAATTAATGATGGTAAGTATGACTGATAGGCCAATAAATACTGGACAGAAGGTGACCACGTGGATTTGGCAGTGTGGGGCTATTGGCCACTCAAACTAAGGATGTTTCTTAGTAACCAGGAGTGGCTTCAGCCACAGCCTGACTAAAGTGGCTTTATGAAAAGACACAGACACAACATAGAAATCCTGGCAAAGAATAGAGCACAGACTGAAAGCAATAGCTGGAAGGGTGTCCTAGCTTGTTATCTGTTGCTATGACAAAACACTGACGGAGAGAGAGAAAGAGAAAAAGAGAGACAGAGACAGAGACAGAAAGAGACACACAGAGTGAGACAGAATGAATACGAATCTCAAAAAAATCTACAAGTATGCTACTACTTATGCCAAGTTGTAGGGTGTAAGATAAACATGAATGTGGTTATATTTTTAATTAAGAAATAAAGCTTACCTGAAGATCAGAGGACAGAGCCAGTCACATAGTTAGCCACAGAGATCAGGCAGTGGTGGCACACACCTTTAATCCTAGCACTCGAGAGGCAGAGGCAGAGATCCGTCTGGATCTCTATAAATTCAAGGCCACATTGAGCTACAAGAGATTAACCCAGTCTAAAAGAAAAACAGCCAGGCAGTGGTGGCACACACTTTTAATCCCAGCACTAGGAAGGTTGAGACAGGAAGTGATATGGCTGGGCAGAGAAAGGAATATAAGATGGGAGGAGTCAGGAATCCATGCTCTTGCCGAGGCTCTGTCAGGCTGAGGAGTTGGTGAAAGGTAAGATCTTTCAGCTTTCACCCTGATATCTGGCTCTAGGTATTTATTATAAGATCACTTAGGATTAGTGCAACACATGAATGTGCAAAGTTGATGTAACCCAGCCACGAACAATCGGAAGAACAACAACAAAAAAGAGTCCTACTTGTAATTACAGCTAAAAGAGAAAAGCACCTGAGAAAAACTTAATTAAGAAAGAAAAAAACTTACATGCTGAAGATAAAATTCACTGCTGAAAAAATATAGAGAGACCTAAGTAAGTGAAAGGTACCTGTGGTAGCTTGAATGAAATTGTCCCCATAGACTCATAGGGGGTGGCATTATTAGAAGTATGACTTTGTTGGAGAAAGTGTGTCACCGGGGGGGGGGGGGGGTGGTCTTTGAGCTCAAGCCAGGCTCAGCAGCTAGCTTACTGTTTCTTTCTGCTGCCTGCAGATCCAGAGGCAGAACTCTCAGTTACCTCCCCAGTACCATGACTACCTATGTGCTGTTATGCTTCCTACCATGATGATAATGGACTAAAGCTCTAAACTGTAAGCCATCCCCAATTAAATGCTTTCCTATTTAAGAGTTGCTGTGGTCATGATGTCTCTTCATATCAATAAAATCCTAATTAAGACAGTGCTCTACATTCAGAGGTATAAGGCAATATTGTTAAGACATAAATATTACATAAGACAATATATAGAGCCAATGCAATCCCTCTCAAAATTTCAAAGAAGGTTTTGGAGAAATGGAAACGTCAGTTCTCAATATGGAACTTCCCTAGGACCCCAATAAGGCAAAAACAGTCTTGAAATTCAGTTGTCTCAGCCCAAGCTGTCCTCCTCTCCTCATCACCATATCTCAGCCCACACCTCTGGCAGAAGCATCCTACCCCACCAGAAGCTAGGTCAGCATCCTGAAACAGAGGGGAGCCCTGTGCTGTGGGATGGTCTGTATGTCAAGTGTGTTGCTGATTGGTCAATAAATAAATTACTGATTGGCCAGTGGCCAGGCAGGAAGTATAGGTGGGACAAGGAGGAGAAGAATTCTGGGAAGTGGAAGGCTGAGTCAGAGACACTCAGAGACACTCAGACACTCATGGCGGGAATGAGGCCTCTGCAAGTGGCACATTAAGCTGCATGGTGGATTTAGCCTTTGCTAGTACAAAACAAAAAAAGAGGTTTCTGGGCTACACGCTGCTTGGATAAAAGCATAGAGACCCACGATAGCTCCCAGAGCTGGTAGAAAACGTACCACCGCCATGTTGGGGAGCTGAGGTGGGCGGAGCCAGCAGCCACAGCTGCTGCTGTTTAAAGCAACAGATTCACAATAAGACAGATTCAGATGTAATAGTTTACAATGTGTGTAAAATATACGTAGGCTTAAAAGAGACAAAAAAGGTGATATATACAGTTATATAAACAAATACATAGTTTTAAAAAATAAAGTCTTTAAAGAGACAGTAAAATTAATATAAAAAATAAGCCACGTGAAGATGAATATTACACAGAGAATCTGGATTGTGTTGTCTTTGGGATTTTTAACTGCAGAAAAACATTTGATCGTAAAAGATGTTGAGTTAAACCAATATGTATATTTTAAAGATACCTTGACTTCAAAATTTGGATGTAAGGATGTGTTGCTTTGGAAAGGAGACTCTGCTTTTGTTCCCACAGAAAGCCAAAGGCTATGGATTTGTTCCAGATTAAGATACATCAGGTTTGACCAGCCAAGACCCCCTGAAAGGTCTCCGATGACACCATGACACAGATGATCCAACAGCCAGAACGGTTTGAAGGCAACTGGCTCAGACAATATAGCCTCATGGACTATTTCATAATCCTAAAATTTTCTTTGTGTCCCCATAAGATACAGCGCCCTCCTCCAGCAGGAAGTAGTAAGAGAAGCTACACCTAAATTCCCAAATCATATGTAATTTTACTTTGTTAAGGTTAAAACCTTCCTTTTTGAAAAAAAAAAAAGAAAGGGGAAGTGCTGTGGGATGGTCTGTATGTCAAGTGTGTTGCTGATTGGTCAATAAATAAATCACTGATTGTCCAGTGGCCAGGCAGGAAGTATAGGCGGGACAAGGAGGAGAATAAAGCTGGGAAGTGGAAGGCTGAGTCAGAGAGACACTGCCAGCCGCCACGATGACAAACAGCATGTGAAGATGCCAGTAAGCCATGAGCCATGTGGCAAGGTATAGATTTATAGAAATGGATTAATTTAAGCTGTAAGAACAGCTAGCAAGAAGTCTGCCATGGCCATACAGTTTGTAAGCAATATAAGTCTCTGTGTTTACTTGGTCGGGTCTGAGCGGCTGTGGGACTGGCAGGTGAGAGAGATTTGCCCTGACCGTGGACCAGGCAGGAAAACTCTAGCAACACCCCTGCCCTGATCAAAGGCCATGCACATCTCCAGAACTCCAGCCCCCACCTTAGGTGGCAATCCTCTGCTGGAACAAAGGCCATCCAGGTCTAGTCCTCAACTCTAGTGGAGACTCTCTATTCAACCACAGGCCACTCCAGTCAGAAGACCAGAGAGGAAACAAATCAAGGAAGAAAACACCCATCCAACAAAGACAAACCCAGAAATCAGAACCTAGACCTGTAATCACTCCAAATCCAGTTACTTAAATATCAGTGTAAGAACACAATCAACAATAGCCAGGGCAATATGTCACCCAGAGCCCAGCTCTCCCACTACAGCAAGCCCTGAATATTCTAACACAGGTGAAGTACAAGAAAACTCCCTTAAAACCAACTTTATGAAGATGATAGAGGTACTTAATGAGGAAATGAATAAATCCCTTAAAGAAAGAGGAAAAGACATTAAAAAAATTGGAGGAAAAAAAATATATCCCTTAAAGAATATCAAGAAAGCCAAGAGAAAACAAATAGTTGAAGGAAACAAATAAAACTGCTTAAGGCCTGAAAATGGAAATAGAAGCAATAAAGAAAACACAAACTGAAGGAATTGTGGAAATGGAATATCTAGGTAAGTTAACAGGAGCCACAGACACAAGCATCACCAACAGAATACAAGAGATGGAAGAAACAGTAGAGAAGAAATAGATATACTTGTCAAAGAAAATGTTACATCTAAGAAATTCCTGACACAAAACATCCAGAAAATCTGGGACACTATGAAAAGACCAAACCTAAGAATAATAAGAATTGAAGAACGAGAAGATTTCCATCTCGAAGGTTCAGAAAATATTTTTAACAAAATTATAGAAGAACATTTTTCTAATCTAAAGAAGGATATGCCTATATAAGTACAAGAAGCATACAAAACACCAAATAGATTGGACCAGAAAAGAAAGTCCCCTCACCACATAATTATCAAAACACTAAACAAGAAAGAATATTAAAAGTTGCAAGAGAAAAAGGCCAAGAAACATATAAAGGTAGACCTATTAAAATTACACCTGAATTCTCAATGGAGATTCTAAAAGCCAGACGGTCCTGGACAGAAGTCACACAGACTCTAAGAGACCATGGATGCCAGCCCAGACTACTATACCCAGCAAAACTTTCAATCACTATAGATGGAGAAAACAAGATATTCCATGATAAAATCAAATTTAAACAATATCTTTCCACAAATGCATCCCTACTGAAGATACTAGAAGGAAAATTCCAAAGCAAGGAGATTAACTACACCATGAAAACACAGGCAATAAATAATCTCACAATAGTATAACCCAAAGAAAGAACACACACACACACACACACACACACACACACACACACACACAGAGCCACCAACAAAAAACACAACAAAATAACATAAATTAACAATAATTAGTCATTAATTAATGAGGACTACAGGGGCCCAGTCCCTCAATAGTCCTTTCCCAGGGTCCAGGAAGAATCTACAACCAGCTGATAATTTAATCTTTGATGATAGGAAATGAATCTATGTACACAAAGTCCTTAGTCCATACACTTTATTATTCTGTGTCAGTTCTCTCTCTACAAGCTTCTGTTCTGCTCTCATGCCTAGCTCCTTTCTTGCCTGATTTCCCTCTACATTTATCTGCTGTCCCCTCTAAGTTCTATTTTAATTTCTTCATCTTAGTTCTGCCCCATCTAGGTTCTCATCCATCTAGTTCCTTCCCATCTTAGCTCCTCTCCCATCTCCTTCTTTTTCTTCTTGTTCTTCCTCATCTTGCTCTTCCCCATCTGGCTCTTCCTTATCTTCCATCTTGTTCCTCTAGTACTATCTTTTAGCCCTTCAATCTAATTCTTCCTCATCTCAGTTCATTCCTCTCCAGTTCTTACTCATCTAGTTCTTCCATTCTCTTTTTTCCTCTCTCTCTCCTCCTCTCAGTCTCCTTATTCTCTCAGTTCTCCCCAAGTCTCTCAGGAATCCAGTTATAAACCCAAGCAATAGCAATCCTCTGGCCAAGCAAGGTCACCAGGCTTGAATTCTTACAGGGTCATAAAGGCAGATAAGAGTTTTCCTCAGGCAGTGACCATCAGGCTTCCTTTTACAACCCCCCAAAAAGGAGTGGCTAAAGGAGGAGGTCAACTGAGAGCTAATGATCAGTTAGTATATCAAGAAAAGGGGATTTATGTGCTCAGTCTACATTCCTAGAAGTGGCTAGATAAGAAGTTAGGAGTTTATAATGCTAGTAATAGAAAAGAAGGGTCTCAGATTGCACAAGAAATAAGGCTATCTGCCTGACCTAGGGTACAGGCATCGTTTCCACAAGGGTGTTACCTTAGTTCAGGAGATCATTTGGCCTTGGATGCTTGATAGGTATTTTAGATAAATATACTATTAGGAGTTCTTGGAAGCATGCATAGCATTACAAAAAAATCATTGTAGGAAACAGCTAATATATATTATGCAAAAGCTAAATTATCACCAAGATTTCTGAAGCCATGGCTTGACCTTCAGAAAAGTCCTTGACTTTTCTAAGTAGTAGACTTTGGGATAGTAGCTGGGTTCTATTACATTTTCCTGCGGCTTGCAGCAATCTCTCAGTATCAATGGATTGAATTCCCCAATAAAAAGATAAAGACTAACAGAATGGATGTGAAAACAAGTTCTTCCGCTACATACTAGAAACACATTTCAACATCAAAGTAATCAATATTACCTCATAGTAAAAGGTTAGAAAAAGATTTCCCAGCAAATGGCCCCAAGAAGCAAGCTGGTATAGCTATTCTAATATCTAAAAAAAAAAAAAAAAAAAAAAAAAAAAATAGACTTTAAGTCAAATTTAATCAAAAGAGATGGGGAAGGACACTTCATACTTGTCAAAGAATCCACCAAGATGATGTTTCAGTTCTCAACATCAATGCCCAAATGCAGTATTTGTAAAAGAAACATTACTAACATTATTAAAACTTAAATCACACATTGCCCCTCACATGTGGATAGTGGGAGACTTCAATACCCCACTCTCACCAATGGACAGGTCACCCAGACATAAACTAAACAGAGAAACAATGGAGTTAACAGACACTATGAACCAAATGGACCTAACAGATATCTACAGAACATTCTACTCAAACACAAAAGAATATATCTTCTTTTCAGGACCTCCTGGAACTTCCTTCAAAATTGTCCATATACTCAGTCACAAAGCAAGTATCAATAGATACAAGAAAATTGTAATAACCCCCTACATTCTATCAGACCACCACAGATTAAAGCTGGATTTCAACAATGACAGAAATAACAGAAAGTTTACAAAGTCATGGAAATTTAACAGCTTTCTACTGAATGACCATTGGATCAAGGTTGAAATAAAGAAGGAAATTAAAGACTTCCTAGAATTCAATGAAAATGAATGCACAACATACCCAAACTTATGGTATACAATGAAAGCTGTGCTAAGAGGAAAGTTCATAGCACGAAGTGCTTTCATAAAGAATGTGGAGAGATCTCATACTACCAACTTAACAGCACACCTGAAAACTCTAGAACAAAAAGAAGCAAATACACCTGAAAACCCTAGAACAAAAAGAAAACTCTAGAACAAAAAGAAGCAAATATACCTAAAAGACCTAGAACAAAAAGAAGCAAATACATCTGAAAGATCTAGAACATAAAGAAGCAAATGCATCTAAGAGGAGAAGAAGGCAGGGAATAATCAAACTGAGGGCTGAAATCAATAAAATAGAAACAAAGAGAACAATACAAAGAATCAATGAAACAAAGAGTTGGTTCTTTGAAAAAATCAACAAGATAGACAAACCTTTAACCAAACTTAATAAAAGACACAGAGGGAATATCCAAATTAACAAAATCAGAAACAAAGAGGTGGACATAACAAGAGACACTGAGAAAATCCAAAGAATCATTAGGTCATACATCAAAAACCTATACTCCACAAAACTGGAAAATCTAAACAAAACAAAACAAAACAAAACAAAACAAAAAAACGACAAATTTCTTGATAGATACTACTTACCAACATGAAATCAGATCAGACAAACAATTTGAACAGACCTCTAACCCCATGGACATAGAAGCAGTCATTAAAAGTTTTCCAACCAAAAAAAGCCCAGGGCCTGCTGGTTTTATTGCAGAATTCTACTGGACTTTGAAAGAAGACCTAATACTAATACTCCTCAAATTATTCCATAAAATAGAAACAGGAGGAACATTGCCAAATTCATTTTATGCGACCACAATCATCTTGGTACCCCAAACCACACAAAGACCCAACAAAAAAAATTATAGACCAATATCCCTCATGAACATTGATGCAAAAATACTCAAATACTCACAAACCAAATCCAAGAACACATCCAAAAGATCATCTACCATGATCAAGTGGGCTTCATTTCAGAGATGCAGAGATTATTCAACACACAAAAAAATCTGTCAATGTAATCCACCATATAAACAAACTGAAAGAAAAAAAAACACATGATCATCTCATTAGATGCTGAAAAAGCTTTTGACAAAATCCAACACCCCTTCATGATAAAAGTCTTGGAAAGATCATGTATACAAGGGGCACACCTAAACATAATAAAGGCAATATACAGCAAGCCTATAGCCAACATCAAATTAAATGTAGAGAAACTCAAAGCAATTCCACTACAATCAGGAACAAGACAAGGCTGTCCCTTCTCTCAATATCTATTCAATACAGTATTTGAAGTTCTAGCTAGAGCAATAAGACAACTTAAGGAAATCAAGAGGATACAATTTGAAAAGGAAGAAGTCAAAGTATCACTATTTGCAGATGATGTGATAGTATACATAAGCAACTCCAAAAATTCTACCAGATAATTATTTCAGCTAATAAATACCTTCAAGGAAGTGGCTGGGTACAAGGTTAACTCAAAAAATCAGTAGCCCTCCTATATACAAATGATAAACTGGCAAAGAAAGAAATTAGAGAAATAACACCTTTCACAATAGCCACAAATAATATAAAATATCTTGGGGTAACTCTAACAAAGCAAGTGAAAGACATGTATGATCAAAACTTCAAGTCTTTGAAGAAGGAAACTGAAGAAGGTATCAGAAGATGGAAAGATCTCCCATGCTCATGGATCGGTAGGATTATCAGAGTAAAAGTGGACATCATACCAAGAGCAATCTACAGACTCAATACAATCTCCATCAAAATCCCAATACAACTCTTTACAGACATTGAAAGAAAAATATTCAATTTCATATGGAAAAACAAAAAAACCCAGGATAACTAAAACAATCCTGTACAATAAAACAGCTTCTGGAAGTATCACCATCCCTGATTTCAAGGTGTACTACTGAGCTATAGTAATAAAAACTGCATGGTATTGGAAAAAAGACAGGTGGGCCAATGGAAAATCAAAGATCCAGATGTAAAGCTACACACCTGTGGACAACTGATTTTTGACAAAGAAGTCAAAATTATACAATGGAAAAAAAGAAATTGTATTCAATAAATGGTGCTAGTCTAACTGAATGTCTGCATGTAGAGGAATGCAAATAGATTCATATTTATAACCCTGCACAAAACTCAAGGCAGAGTGGAACAAAGACCTCAATATAAATCCAGATACATTGAACCTCATAAAGAGAAAGTGGGAAGTAGCCCTGAACACCTTGGCACAGAGGACAACTTCCTGAACAGAACACCGATAGTATAGACACTAAGATCAACAATTAATAAATGGGACCTCAGGAAACTGAAAAGCTTTTGTCAATAGGACAAAACAGCAGCCTACAGAATGAGAAAACATCTTCACCAACCCCACATCTGACAGAGGGCTGATTTCTAAAATATATAAACAACTTAAGAAACTAGACATCAACAAACCAGATACTCCAATAAAAAATTGGATACAAATCTAAACAGATAATTCTCAACAAAGGAATCTCATTATGGTTTTTTGAGACAGGGTTTCTCTGTGTAGCTTTGCGCTTTTCCTGGAACTCACTCTGTAGCCCAGGCTGGCCTCAAACTCACAAAGATCCGCCTGCCTCTGCCTCCCAAGTGCTAGGATTAAGGGTGTACACCACCACCACCCGGCCAACAAAGGAATCTCAAATGGACAAGAAACACTTAAAAGAAGTGTTCAACATCCTTAGCTGTGGTGGTTTGAAAGAAAATGGCCTCTAAAGGGAGTGGCATTGTTAGGAGGTGTGGCCTTGCTGGAGTGGGTGTGGTCTTGATGGAGGAAACGTGTCACTGTGAAGGCAGTTTTGAGGTCTCATATATGTTTAAGCCATGCCAGGTAAGACAGACCACTTCCTGTTGCTTGCAAGACGTAGAACCCTCTGCTACTTCTCCAGCACATGTCTGCCCGCATGCTGCCATGTCCCACTGAACCTCTGAAATGTAAGTGAACCACCCCATTTAAATGTTTTCCTTTATAAGAGTTGCCATAGTTATGTTGTCTCTTCACAGCAATAGAAACCCTAAGACATTAGCCATCAGGGAAATGCAGAGCAAAATGATTCTGAAATTACATCTTACACCTGTCAGAACGGCTAAGATCAAAAACACAAGTGGCAGCTCATGCTGGAGAGGATGTGGAGTAAAGAGAACACTCCTCCATTGCTGGTGGGAGTGCAAACTTGTACAGCCACTTTGGAAATCAGTATGTCAGTTTCTAGAAAATTGGGAATTGATCTACGTCTAGATCCACCTATGCCACTCTTGGGCATATACACAAAGGATGTTTTATCATATCACAAGGACACTTGCTCAAATATGTTCATAGCAGCTTTATTCATAATAGCCAGAAACTGGAAACAACATAGATGTCCCTCAACCAAAGAATGGATAAGGAACATATGGTACATTTACAAAATGGAGTATTACTCAGATGTTAAAAATAATGGCATCATGAAATTTGCAGACAAATGGATGGAACTAGAAAATAGTCATCCTCAGGTAACCCAGACACAGAAAGACAAATATGGTATGTATTCACTTATAAGTGGACATTAGCTGTAAAGTAAAGGATAGCCACGTTACAATCCACAGACCCAGAAAAGCTAAGTAACAAGGAGGGCTCAAGGGGGGAGACTTGTATCTTTCTGGAATGGGAAATAGAACAGATTTTGAAGATGGATTGGGGGTGGGTAGGTATGGGAACTGGAAGGATGGAAGGGTTGGAGGGGGAGAGTTCTGAAAGAGATGACTGGAAAAGGGGGGCATCTCGGGGTGATGTAGAAACAGTGCAATGGAAACTCCCATGAATCTACAAGGGTGACCATAGCTAAGATTCCTAGCAAAAATGGATATATAGCATGAACTGGCCTTCAGGCAAGACTTCCAGTGGAGGGATTGGGACACCAGGCCAGCCATATAACCTTTGACCTACAATTCGTTCTGCCTATAGGATGTGCTGGGGTAAAGGTAGAACAGAAATTGTGGGAGTGGCCAACCAATAACTGTTTCAGCCTGATACCCAAGCCATGAGAGGGAGCCTACCCCTTATACTGCCTGGAGGGCCATGCATGACCCAGAGGCTGGATAGCCCAGAGACCTTGGATAGAACAAAACTTTACTGGCAAAAAAAAAAAAAAAAAAAAAAAAAGTCAATGTAATGATGCCTAAGGATATTCTGCTATACTCATATGTGGGGCATACATGGGCTGCAAAGAGGGTGCTAAGAGAAATGTAGACAAATAGAGCTTACGCTTTAAGCTGTTTATGAACAGAGTAGATACAAAGGATGATGTGGAGAGGAAGTTAGTTTAAGCTGTTTGTACAGAGAGTAGATACAAAGGATGGCTAAGAGGAAGTTGGCTTGGGTTGTTTGTATGGAGATTAAAGACAACCGGTGAGGAAGGAAGTTAGCTCAAGTTATTTATGCTGAGATAAGATACTAAAAAACAGGAGATGATGTCAGGACATAAACAACTTGTAAATAGGGTGACCTTTAAAATGATTGGTTGGTTCCTTCACCCCCTCCTAGGGTTCTGATGTTTTCTGGTATAAAAGAGACTTACTGCCTATCAATAAAGGAGTTCTTGCTTGACTTGACTCCCCGCTGCGTCTGATTGTCTCCGGGTAAGAGGGAGGCTGGGGAATGGGTGAGTGGCACGCACTTGCCTTTCCTTGGTTCCAGGCCACCTCTTCACAGATGACCTAAGTTCCCGGTGGGGCAGGTCCCCACACTCATAGATTGGTGCTTAACCCACTAGTCATCAGAGAGGCTTCTTCCTCCAGAAACTGATGGAAACAGATGCAGAGACAGACAGCCAAACATTAGGGGGAGCTCAGTGAATCCTGCAGGAAAGGAGAGGAAGGATTGTAGGAGCCAGAGGGGTCAAGGACACCACCAAAAAAAAAAAAAAAAATCCCCACAGAATCACCTAACCTGGGCTTATAGGGGCTCACAGATACTGAACTGACATCTAGGGAGTCTACGTGGGACTGATCTAGGCCTTCTACATATATGTGACAGTTGATTAGCTTGGTCTTCTTGTAGAACGCCTAACAGTGGGAGCAGGACCTGTTTCAGATTCTTTTGGTGGCTTTTGGGACCCTATTCCTGACTTGTCCACCTTTAATATGAGGGGAGGTGCCTAGTCTTACTTCAACTTGATATGGCAAGTTTAGTTGATATCCACAGGAAGACTGCCCCTTTCTGAATAGAAAGGGAGGAGGAGTGGATGGGGGTAGGGCAGAAGGGAGGTTGGAGAGAGGGAGTAGGAGGAGAGGAGGAAGGGGAAACTGAGGTCTGGATGTAAAAAGTAATAATAATAAAATAATTTTTCTTTTAAAAAAAGAAGAAATTTAGTTGTCCCAGCACTGTCTGTTGAAGAGGCCAGCATTTTCTGTTGAGCACACTCGGCACATTTCTCAAAAAGACAATTAACCATATATACATGACTTTATCGCTTTGGATGGAAGTTCTGTGTTCTTTAGACTTTCTTTAGATTCTTTTTATGTTTGTTTCATGTGACGTAGGGGTTAGGGGAGAGTTATGAATGCCAAAGCACATGTGTGGAGGTCAGAGGACAATTTGTAGGGTCACTTCACTCTTTCCATCTTAAAGTTTCCTGAGTCAGTTCACCAGGCTTCATGGCAAGCCTTTTGAGTCTTCCTTGGTGTATACTCTGTTCCACCCACACTGTTCTGACTACTGTAACTGGCAGTGAAATAGAAGAAATTATTTTGAAATAGAGAAATGAGTTGCCAAAGTTTATCCTTTCTTTTAATCTTCTTATAAAGACATCAGTTCTATAGGACCAGGGTTCCAACATTGGGCCCTATTTTTCATACAGTTACATGGGGAGTTAAGGCTTCAAAGTATTGCAGCCATTAAGAGAATGACACACATTTTCTACCCAGAAATTATCACTAGTTAACAAATACAAGAAGTAGTAGAGAACTGTGTGTGTGGTTTTAACAAACAAGAGACTGACATTTTCATGAGCTGAACATGAGTGCTGATTAATGGCCTCAATGAACTCTATTCCCAGAAAACAAGCCAAAGCCAAACCTGCCCTTTCTTAAACCTCAACTGTCACTCAAAAAACAAATGCTGATGGTAAATAAGTGTTCATCATGCTCTAATGGACTGTTCACTGAATTTGGTGGAGGGGTTGGATAGAAGCAGTCCATAACAGATCCCAGATAGAAATACCTAGAAAGGCTTTTCCTTGCTTATTAATCACCCAAATTGCATGAAATCTTTTAGAATACTCAACACCTGGGGACCCACTCATCTGTCAATAGGATTTAAATAAAATGTAACTTTATTGGTTGGAGGATTTTGTGCTGCTTTATTAAAAAACTTCTTTCAGATTTTTGTAAAGTAACTTACTGGAGCACAAAATGCCTTTAGACACATTTATAGTTACAATTCTATACAATTTGCCTCAGAGAAGGGAAGTAGACAGGTAGGAAAGAAAAATAAATGAAAAGAAGAAACTAAGGATAAAGAAGAGTCTTTTCAGTAATGGATTTAAAACACTGCAAACTTGGAAAGTTTGAGCAGAGGCAAGAAAAAAGATAGAAGCCAAGAAAAGGAAGATGATGGTGATGGAAATGAGAGAGATCCTACATTGTGGAAAACCCATAGTAAGAGTACAAAGGCAATTAGAAAACACTTGGAGAAGATAACTGAACAAAAGGTGTATGTGTACTTGTAGAGAAAACCATGGGTTCTTTCCGAGTATGGATAAGTTCACTAAAAATAAGACACATCAGTGGACCTATTTTCCTTTTCTAACATTATTGACTTGGAAGAGAGAATGCCTCTATTGACTTAGGTTATACCTGATAAAATCTATTAGTATTCTTGTGTGCACCTATTTTTCTATATAATTGAGTAATGTGAGTGAGTATACAGGTGCATGTGGAAGACAGAAGGCCACTTTGGGTGTCATTCCTCAGGTGTCATCCACCTTTCTATTTTTAGGCAAGGTCTCTGACAGGTCTGGAACTTGCCAAGTAGTCTAGGCTGGTTGGCCAGGGAGTTCTGGAGATCTACTTGTCCCCAACTTCCCGCTGTTGGGGTTTGAAGTGTACAGAAGGGTGCCTGGATTTTTTATGTGGGTTTTGGGGATCAAACAGGTTCTGTTCACAAGGCAAGCAGATTACCAACTGAGCCATCCCACAGCCTACAGCACTTTTCTTTGTGACAATTTTTTAAAGTACCAAAACATATAATAGGAGTCTAATAATCGTTACTTCATCTTTTCCTTTTAAATATGAGAGGTGCTATAACATTCTCAGGAAACCACTTGTATACGTTAAGTGTAACAAGACAGGACACAGATATAAAGGAAATGGAAGGGTTCACATTCACATCAGGGTGGAAACCTCCTTTACTGCATAAAAAGTCCAGTACAGCATGTCTGAAACTTTAAGTTTGAATTTTTCAATATAAGGTTGGTCTTCATTGAAATCTGTATAGCCTGCAAATTCTATGCATTTCTTAGTCTCAAAACAAGAGGAAAGGAGATATTTGCCTTTTACAAGTATGATGCTAGAGAGAAAATACTAGTCACTGGAGTAAAAATGAGGACTTTTCATTTAGTAGATTCAGTCACACATTTGTTTTTTAAAGTTGAGCTTCTCAGCTATAACTGAATGGTCTGGAATGTGGTATTTTGGATAATTTGCTAACCCCGTGTTCTGATCAGAATCAAGAAAATATCAGGAGACAATGGCTCAGCTGGTTATGAAAGACTGAATGTTTATATGTAAGCTCACCAACTGTAGAGCCTAAAATACCTCTCTGTAAACAAAATCTTGCTCAATCCTGCTCAGCCTCCCCCCCCCCCCCCCGGAATTAAGCCTGGTTAAGGCTTGTTTCCTATTTTACTTTTATATAGAAATTAAATATTTCCTCAAACTTCACTTCAAGCCAACAAAAGTATAAATTCCCATTGAATATAGAACCATTTTATTCAGATTCATTCATCTACTATATGCCTACAAGAGTAAAAATGGCAAACAAACAACAACAACAAACAAAGGTTAATTTTTGCTTATTTTTCTACTAGGCTGAGGATACACACTTAGTATATACCTTAGAATACATTCAGTGTTCCAACAGTTGGGTACCTAACCACTATTTGCCATGTACACACATCCCCAAGAAGCAGTTTGCAGTGCTCAAGTGTGTTCGACAGAGCAAACCACTTTACAACAGTACAATCAAAGATAAACTCTCAGCGCTACAATCATACACCTCTATAAGATTGTGTGTCTTTGTACATAGAGGAAGATAGCAAGGAAGTTCCAATTCTAAACAGAAAATCGTTTTATTGATCCAAGCAACCCATACCTGTATTCATGTACTGAATTACAGTACTATATCCCACAAATAATTACAAACACATTATGCACATGTTAGCTTTATGTTCCTGTCACAGAACATAAAGGAACTAAAAACGAGGGTTGATTTTTGGCTCCTGGTTTTATTTTATTTTTTTAATTTTTATTTGTTTATTTTTTTGGTTGAGACAGGGTTTCTCTGTGTAGCTTTGCACCTTTCCTGGAACTCACTCTGTAGCCCAGGCTAGCCTCGAATTCACAGAGATCTGCCTGGCTCTGCCTCCCAAGTACTGGGATTAAAGGCGTGCGCCACCACTGCCCAGCGGCTCCTGGTTTTAGAAGTGTCAGTCAAAGTGGCTTGGTCCAGTTTTTTTTTAAGCCTTCACCTAGGCACATGGAAGAGGAAAGTAACTCTCATCATGGTGGTCAGGAAGCAAAGGGAGGGAGCGGGCAAGAGAGAAGGGGCTAGGGACAAAACAGAGCCCCAGAGGCCCACCTCTTACAAATAAGCTCTAGCTTCTAAGTTGCCACCACCTCATAAATGTCCATCAAACTGTGAACCCATCTGGAGGTTAACCAGAGCCCTCTTGATCCAGCCACTTTCCAAAAGTACTGCCTCTGAACACTTCTGCAGTGGGACAGACTTCAACATGTGAGCTTTTGGGAAACATTTCAGATCAAATCACAGTCATTTTTAATTAAAAAATAAAATTAAAATATATAAAGAGCTTAAATTACATAACGTAAAATTTAACTAGTATGAAGCAGGACCTCTTCTTCTAGCATATTAAAAGCCTAAACAAAAATTCTCAACTCATAAACAGCCAAGAATTACCTAGTAGCATACTTCTGATTTATTTATTTTTGTGTCCTGAGTCAGCCTTGACCCCATTATGTGGCCCAGAATGGCCTGGAACTTACTACCCTGGGCTGGCTTTGAACTTACTATGTGCCCCAGGCTGCCTTGAATTCTAGCTTCACATTCAGATACTCTGGTTCAGTAAGTCTGATGTGAACACTCTGAACTGTTCAGTTTAAATAAATAAAAACATTATGTGGGTAAATGAGACCTCTGTTCAAAAATAAACAAACAAACAAACATACAAACAAACAACAACATACCAGACAAGCGAGTGAGATGACTCAGTTGGTACAGGTGCTTAACACCAAGCCCAACAACCTGATTTGGAGGCCCAGGTCCCACATGGTAGGAGAACTGCCTTCCTTCTTCAAGTTGTTCCCTGGTCTTCACACTAATAATATACTTGTGCCCACCCTCCCCCAAATAAATAAAATAAAAATCTAAAACTTCAGGTGATTCCAGTGTAGATGATGTACAGATCTCATTCTGAATACCAAGAGACTAGAAAATTAGATCAAGTGTTGAGATGCAAATTAGGACTCTTCAAACAAAAACTCACTTAAAAAAAAAAAGAACTCCATAAAAATAAATTAAAAATCAAAATAATTAGCTATCATTGTTATCACATTCCTTCCTTCCATTCTAGATAGTAAGATCAATGGAAAAAAAAAACCCAAGAAAGATTTAGATTATGTCAAAAGAGACTCATTTGAAGGTAGAATGAACTACTGGGAAGGAATAGAGAGCTTTTCTCCTGGCAGAGTTTGCAGAAACCTGACACAGCAATAAACATTTGAAAGAGATGGGGGACTTGATCTACTGAGTCTTACAGTTTGGTTTTCATTGCAGTGATAAGCCATCATAACCAAAACTGATGTGGGGAGGAGAGGCTTTATTTGGCTTACAGCTAAGTCCATAAACAAGGGAAATCAAGGCAGGAACTCCAACACAGATCACAGAAGAATGCTGCTTACTGGCCTGCTTCCTCTGGCTTGCTCAATTGCTTTTCTTACACATTTCAGGCCCAACTGTCTAGGGGATGGCACTACCCACAGTGGGCTGGAGCCATCTACATTAGCAATTAAGGAAATGTCCCGCAGGCCAATCTGATGGAGACAATTTCTCAATTGAGGTTCCCTCTGCCCATGTGACTCCAGTTTGTGTCAAGTTGACAAAGCTAACCCGAATACTAAGGAGATCTATTCAGTGTAGAACTTATGGTGAATACCTGATGACCTCAAGAGTGGAAGGGACTGCTATCCCAGTGAAGTGTCTTTGAGGAAACTAAAATATATTTCTTAAAAGGAATGCAAAAATATATAAATACAATCCATTATATTCAGGAAGTAATAAATGGATGATATGGGCAAAAAGCATTGAGTGATCTCACCCAACATCAATGGGTTCCATGATGATGTTGTAGAATATTATTTTAAGTTGTGTTTCTTTTGTTTATGTTGCATTTGTTTAACAATATAAAGCTATGTTACTATTCCTGTTTAAAACATCTGATGGTCTAAAGAACTGAGAACAGAACAAGAATGTGGCACACTGCCGTGCCTTGCAGACTGTCAATTGTTTAGTAATTATGTTTCCCTCAGATCTAAGCATGAATGCTTTTCTAGAAGTTGTTTTCCCCAACTACATCAAGGAAGTTGTGTCTTCATTGACCAAATGTGTCAATTTCTGTATAGCTTTAAATATTAAATGTCCAACAGTATGTTAATCATAGTTGTAGACGGTTTTAAAGAAACATGTTCATTGGACTTCTATGTAACTCTACAAGTCCATATGTTACATGTATTTCACACAATCATTTTAGTGTTGATGCTGCCAACAACCATCTGAAAATACTGGAGAGCACTTTTGGTTCCACAAAGTGCTTTCCTGTGCCTCACTAGTAACTTACAACCACCTAGGAATCCTGAAGTCAGACTGTCTGGCTCCTAATCCAGCTGTCTACTGCTGCTGAGGGACATGAATGACAAGCAGCACAGGGAACACTCAGTGACTAGCAAATCTGTTTGCTCGCTTGTTATGAGCCAGTCTTCCCCAGCTGGAGTTCAGAAGAACCAGACCAATCCTCAACAGACACACAGTCCCCTCATTAGGTTTACTATGATCAGAACAACCTTAGATATATCATTTTCTTGGAAGTGTGTCCAGATAGATATACAGAGTAGGGACCAATTTAGATATTGCTTCCACTAAGTTTCACTTACTATATGGTATTATTGGGATTTATCTTGAGCATTTCTATGTTCCTATGTTGAACTTTCTATTTCTAAGTAAGTGGATGATTCTTTAAATTCATATGTTAAGCAGAGGAAGGTTGTGTCATGGCCAGAATCCAGCCCATCATCTGATGGCTTCCTTGTTCTAGCCGTCATTCTTTCCATTTAATTACTCTCCCCTTGGCCTGTGGAGGATGCACAATTTCCAAGTAAGTTAACACAATCAACATTCGCTTACACTTTGGAAGCACTTCCTGTCTTGCTGTTTTTCCACTCCATATACAGACATGAGGAGTCCCTTACCCTACCTAGCTTCATGATTTTTTCCAGACACAGGCCACATAACTGCTAGCACTCACAGCAACAGTTGGTGTCCTTTCCCTTTTTTTTGTCTGTGCTTCTGCCCAACAGGAGATAGAAGATATGAGAGAATCAGAAAGGTATGGGGCATAGTAATAACTTGAAGGAAACAACATTCCAAGTAGTACCAGGCAATCTAGAGGATTTATACAATTACATTTAATCTACATAGGAATCTCCATTAAACCATGGCTTTAAGGAAACGTATTTCTTTAAACTACAACAGGGCTTTCATGTGATTACTTTTCTTCCAGACTTACTGAGAGTTAAACTGTTATTGTGAAGGAAAAGTTTCAACCAGACCCCGAGAGGCAAAAAAAGGAAGCAGACTTCAGTGCAGACACTCAGGAAGGATAGCAGGGAGCATAGAGGAAGGCAAGAACGTCTAAGAGCGAGCAGCACCAGAGGGGAAAGCTCTGACCCTCACACAGGCAGTGTGGCATGGACTTCCATATATATACACACACTAAACATTTTTTTAAAAAAATCTTCAAAATATAATTAACCTTCAAGAATTTGATCACTGTATCCTATACCTCATGTCCTTGGACCACAATAGGCTCTCAACATATATTTCCTGAATCAAATCAATGTCGGTCCTGCAACAGCATCTACTGTATCCTGTGATTACTATAGACAATAGTGTCAGAATAGATCAAGGAAAGGCTCCCAACACTGGGTCCAGATGACAATTACCATCTTATAGCCAGGGTCTCTTCTTTCATTGAAAGGATATATATAAATATAAAATCAAGCAAAAAGAAAAATGTATATTCCTTATATGACCTTTATTTATTTATATTACAAAAGTATTACATACTGATTGTATTACAGAAAAAAACAGAATGGGAGAAAACTTCTGGTAATTCTGTTACCCAGAAGTTATCATCTCTTACAGTTGGTGCACAGTCTGTCCAGTCTTTTCTCTGTACATACACTGTTTTAAAATACATTATCACATTGTCTATGCTGATTTAAGATGTTTTCACTCAATACTACAGCACGAGTTTTTAGAAGATGGTCTAGCATTAGAAATTACCTTTCAACATTTAGATAACTGCCCCCTTTTCTATCTATAAACTATGTGGGTGAAACAGATCTGTCACAAATTAAAAATATTTTTCTTCTGGATACATTTATAACCAGAGAATGGCTAGGTAAAAGGTTATGAAAGCTGCTAAGTAAGGCCTTTAAATAGAACTTCTTACATGCCTTATAGAAACTGCTATGTTAAATTAAAGTTTCTTCAGCAAAGCATAAAAACCATCCCTGTGTCATCAGCAATAGACACAGTCATTAAAATCTATGCCATTTAGGGGTAAAAATACAACTGTGTTAATAAGCATTTCTCGTAGTCATTTGTATTTACTTAATAGTAGTTCAACATAAAAATGGGACTGTACTTTAATGTCTATCACAGTGAACAAAACCACACAGAAGATCGACAGCTTTCATGAACAAATTATTATCTCTTCATGCTCATTTCCTCATTCGTTCCATTGATTAGTGCTTTTCCCACACTGATAGAGTTCAGGCACTGGGAACAAGTGAAACAAAGACACACAGCCCTGCTCTTGAGCTCACACTACAGTAAGGTAGGCAAGTATGTGATAGGCTACTCCAGTCCAGCATTGCCAACACTTTACAAAGACTAATGGTAGCTCAAGGTACTAAAGGTACTCAAAGGTAGCAGAAGGAAAGGATGTTTTTGTTTTTAAAAACAACTGGACAACAAAACAGGGATGGAGACCCATATAGTTATGAGAGGCATTAGACACACGGAGGATACCAGAGACCCAGAATGGTGTTGTGCCTTCTGGACACAGGCAACAGTGCCAATAAATCCATTCTTCATAAAGTTAGAAGCCAAGTTATGCACCCTAGACTAAGAACAATCGGATTCCCCTCATTCAACTGGTAGCAATCAGGTTTTTCCCAATTATTTCCTAATATAGACAAGTCAATATAACTATCCTATGACCAAACTTAAGACAAATTATCAGTAAACAGGGAGAATGACTCATTAACAGTCAAGTGGCCTACTACCAAGGAAGAAGCACTCACCCCAAGGAAGTTTTCCTCTGCAGATTTTCTGCCTGGGTTATCTTGTGGTTAGCCTTTTTCAACAAAGTTGAAAAATATCTGCATGAAAAACTATGACTTATTCAGTTCTGACATAATTTTAGAGTTCCAGGAGTTTCCAAGTGACCTAGTCTTTCTTCTAGTCATGAGACTCAATGGCTTCAGAGTCATTCCTCCCATTTACAGGAGCTTTACTCCAGTAGAGCTCATGGCTTTACTGGAAGAGCTAGGAGCTGGCATTACAGTGGCTCTATTCATCAGTCAGCATCATTCACTCATTTTAATCCACAAATATTCAGAACCTACTGCCCTCAAAATGCAGCATTAGATATTATGAGGGGTTTTACAAACAAGATATGTTACCAATGTGTACTTCAGTCTTACCTGCCCCTGCCACAGGAGAACCCAAGTAACCTCAGTTATGACCATGAATGGGCAAAATAGAAGCCCAAGGCTCTTACTGTGTTACACCTTCCCTTCAGGTCTGCCCCAACAATTTTCTCTCCAGTTGCCTAAAATACATTCTTAAAACTTCAAGCTTCCCCTCCCTAAGTCTTATGGGCTCTGAGAAGTCACAACCTCTGAACTAGTTTGCTGTTGACATTCAACTGGCAAGATCTCAGAACATACTGAGTGGGCTGTCTTCAGTCACAGAATAATTTCATTGTCTATTAAGAGGGCCCTGTACTCTGGTTACACGCATAGTGTCTGTTTGGTTCTGCCAACATTTCTGGCAAACTCTTGAGACAGGACACTTACGTTAGAAACTCAAGACATGCTCCTCATTCTTAAGAATGGCAGGAAACATGTAAACATTTTGTGTAACAGTTTGTTTGTTCACTCATGTCACTAAGCAATCTTATAAGTTACTAGCCATGAGCATAAGCAGATCTTTCAAGTAATTTGCAGCAATGAAGAGAAGATAGTCATGTATATTCTCATTCACTCAATGACTACATGATGAGGTGAGTAACACAGTTCCTGCTTTCTGAGCTTTGTCCTCTTGAGGATCATAAACTACAAAAGAGTTTAGAAAAGGCATGGTGTTTCACATCTGTAATTCCAGCTTTCCAGAGGCAGAGGCAGAAGCAGGACTGTTCTGAGTTTGAAGTCAGTGTGGACTACATAGTGAGTTCTACGCATCTTAGTTCTAGGAGACTCTGTCTTAAACATACAAAACCAGAATTTAGAAACTATTCACTTTTGTCCTATATTTTAGGGAATGCGGCAAAACCTTAGCTTTGAACTACTGACAGTCAATCATTGTTTTGTCTATCCTATACCTGCTGGGTAGTTCTTACATTACTTTCTTTTAGAACTCTAGATAATGAATCTAAAACAAGGCTAAATTCTCTATCATTCCAGAATATTCTCAGTGAGACTGAAGTATTTCTAATCATATTCAGACCAAAACAATACCAGGTACTTTCAAGAATGGAATAGAAATTTCTAAATAGAAGTCTGGAATTTCCTTACTGTTACTTTGTTTACAGTTGTCATGCCAAGATACAATTGGGCACACGGTGGTGTTCAAGGCACACCAGTTAGGAAGCCAGCAGTCCTTTGCAAGTTCAGAGCTGGTGCACGTGGATGGAGAATAGAGCTTCCTGCTCCAGGCGGAACACTTTTAACTATTGTAAAAAACTGTACCTAGGTAAAATTTCTTTGAAAAAGTCTTGTTAATTTTTAAAAGTGATTTACTTAAGAGAATCAATAAGACATTATAGTACTTGGTTTCATAAAATCCTTCCTGTGCAGTGGAAACTCATCCATTTTTAAAGATGACTACAGCAGTTAAAGCTTGTACACTTCATTCTAAGCACATTCTAGATCAGTGGCTCTCAATCTTCCTAATGCTGTGACCCTTTAATACAGTTCCTAATGTTGTGGCGATCCTCAACTATAAAATTATTTTTGTTGCTACTTCATAACAGTAATTTTGCTAGTTATCAATTGTAATGTAAGTATCTGTGTTTTCTGATGGCCTTAGGTGAGCCCTGTGAAAGAGATGTCCAACCCCAAAGGAATCTTGACCCAAAGGTTG
The DNA here is from genome assembly GCF_949786415.1 of Peromyscus eremicus. Classification (NCBI taxonomy): domain Eukaryota; kingdom Metazoa; phylum Chordata; class Mammalia; order Rodentia; family Cricetidae; genus Peromyscus; species Peromyscus eremicus. The sequence goes on along the minus strand of NC_081422.1, from coordinate 4,642,571 downwards.
AGAACCACTTCTCTAGACTGATAATCTCATTTACTCATATTTAACCACCTCTTAACAATGGACCATTATTACCTGTACTAACAGAGCAAATAACTGGCTGACATCTTTGGCATTAGAGACTAAGTCTCTCTTATATTACCAAATACATCTGTATCTTGGTATATCAACTCTTTCACATGATTCCATATAACTGCTACCATTTATTGAACACATATCCAACAAGTCTAACTGATGTTCAGTTCAGACAGCAGAATAGCTAGTCTGCATGCTATTTACCCTTTCCGTAGTACTGATGAAAAAGGATGTTACAAAGATCCTCATGTACAACGAAATTCAAGAACTAGCCTGTGGAAGGAAGGGTTCTAAAAGGACCAGAATATCAGGCCTGGGTGTGAGAAAAACTGGTAAAAACTGGAAGAAAGGAGAGGGTACTTTTATTGCAGTTCTAGTTGACCTTAGCCTTCTCTGTCTAGTATGTCAGATAGGAACTGTGGGGACTGTAAACAGACTATACCGTCCACTCCACGGTGGCCAATGGGTTATTTTACTAAACGTCATTATAGGTAAAAATTAGAAGAAATGATAAGACAGATATGGATATCTCTATCTTCAGACATGTTGAAAGGAAAGCTTCCCAAGAAGAGAAGTGGGAGAACAGGTTTGTACAATTGTGATGCTTTGTATTCAGTTACTCAAACAGTGTGGACTAATCACAGGCTCTGTGATGGGTACTTGCCAGCACCAAAAACAAATGGGTCAAGATTTCTATTACTGAAGGGAAAAGATACTCACTACATTGGTGCAAACTTTATAGTGCTCTGAATGCTTGTACAACAAGTTATCTACATAGGGACTCCGGATGTGTTATTGCAGCTCCAACTCCTATTACAAGCTAAGCACAGTTATGAGCTAAATCTGTTTTCTGAATAAATGTTTAATTAGCTCCAGATTGTGTTCCATTCATATATCTATGGTCAGTCTTTTATCAGATATGAATATAACTACAGTAAATGGGATACTTGTATTTCCTTGGACTTTATATGGAGATACAAAATCAGTCTTATTCTGTGCTTTCAGAACAACAGGAAAAACACAGTGGATGGAAAACTTGACACTAAAGAAACAAACACATTCATTCATTAAGGTTGAATGTTTACAATATGCTTGCTCAATTCAATTCACAATCAGCTTTTCACAATCCAGAAGCAGGCAAGCCTGCCCCCTAGTGCTAAAACTATCAAAATGAATCAGAGGGCAATTTTGAACTACCAGAAGAGAATTAGCAGAATATTCTTAAAATATAAAACTGTAATATTAAAAACAAAAAGCTTTGTTCAAAGAGTAAAATGACACATCTTTTTAGTTCATATTTGATTATATATTTGGTAATTGTTATCAATCTTTTTAAAAATTAATTTATTTATTTTGGTTTTACCAGACAGGGTTTCTTTGTGTATCCCTGGCTGTCCTGGAACTCACTCTGTAGACCAGGCTGGCCTTGAACTTACAGAGACCCTCCTACCTCTGCCTCCTGGGTGCTGGGATTAAAGGCATGTGCTATCACAGCCCTGCCTATCAATCTTGCTTTAAAAATCCCAGTACTTCATAACAATAGAGAAAGTGATGTGGCAGAAAATGCTAACATTATATCACTTGAAAAAAAATTCACACAAAACTACTCTAAAATTCCACAAATCTTATCACTTCAGCTTTACTATCCGGTTACATTTAGCTTCTATGTGAATTTATCTATGTCCTTACTTAAAACAGGCATACACACTATGACTTTCAAATGGATCTGATGCACATTTTAGGATAAGATATTAAACTATCCAACTGCTTACTGTATCATCCACCTGGACATCCAACAGGCATGTTTACACATATATCTCAAAACAGCTTTAACCTTTCATGCATGCTCCTCTGAGTCTTTTCATCTTAATAAATGGCTACTTCCTTTATGGACCCCTAAAGTCCCAAACCGTGGAACCATTTTTCTTCACACTCTACAGTCTATTAACACATGCGACACATCACAATATATCTGGAATCTGACCACTCCTATTGACTTTGGTTTTCAAGTACATTTTTTATCATACTTACTGTATTATCTTTGATGAGAACCCCAAGTGCTATCTCACTCAATGAAAGTCATCTTTAGACAAGACTGTAATGATTGATTAGCTACAATCAGGCACAATTGTTAACCTCAATCTCTCACCTCACTTTGTAATGTTCTTATCAGTTGCATTCATCTCCTGGCCTGAAGACAAGCACACTACCAGCTCATGGCCTCAGTACAGGATACTGTTTCTGCCCGGAATGCTCTGCTCCCAAAATGCACTGTCCTCATTCATTTCCTCAGGTCTATTTAGTTTTGACACTAATTATGGTCTATTTAAAATAGCAACCCTGGGCCAGGGAAATAGCTCAGCAAGCAGGTAAAGGCACTTGCTGACAGCCTGAGGACCTTAGTTTGAGCCCCAAGAACCAGCGTGGGAAGCAAAGAACCAACTCCCACAAGTTGTGCCCTTATCTCCATGTCTGTTTCACAGGCGTGAGTGTGTGAGCGCAAACACACACACACACACCCCTTTAAAACAGTGACTCTACATTTATACACTCTCCAAACCCTTCCTCAGCTCATTTCCCAAAACAGCATTATCACCATACATAGCCACGTATTTCACATACCAATTAAAATGAAAAACAACATATAGATCACAGACTATGCATTCTATGTTCTGCTGTATATCCAGAGAAGTTCTTGATATAAAGCAGAAAGCTGAGATTTACTGACTTAATGATCTAGTCTAAGAATATAAACAAATACATGGTAGACTAAAAAAAGCAAATACTGTAAAACTTTGCCAGAGAAAAATCATTTTTGTTTTATTTCTTTGCCACTACCAAGGACTGAACCTAGGACCTCACACATTGCTCAAGCACTTTACCAGTGAGCTACGTCCTACTTCAGTAAGAAAATGAACTACTGAGCCACTTTTTGTTCACATACCAAGATATACTTACTTAATATCTATTATGTGCTGCGAATTGGTGTCCATTTGAACTTCTTTACAATACTGATGAATACTACCAATATTATTTTACAGAAGAAACTGAAGATGAGAGTCAAGTAACTTGTCTAAAAGTAACATGGTGTTTCTGGGGAATGTCTTTCTATATGCTGTAAATATGTGTTGCTCCCATTGGTTAATAAATAAAGCTGCATTGGCCTATGGCAGGGCAGGATGGAGCCAGGTGGGAAAATCCAAGGGAGCTACTAAAAGGAGAAAGGTGAGAAACTGCTGTCCAAGGAGCAACATGCAATGGGATGCAGGTAAAGCCACGGAACACATGGATACATAGATTATTAGTTATGGGTTGAGTCAAGTTGTAAGAGCTAGTTAGCAAGAAGCCTGAGCCATAGGCTGATGCAGCTTTATTAGCCAATGGGAGCAACACATATTCACAGCATACAGAAAGACATCCCACAGCATGGTATTTTTGACAAAAGGAAAAACCCTGAGGTGCTCAGATGTTGCTTCTAGGAACTTACAAGAACAGTATAGGTATTCCACTTGCAATACTCAAAAAACTTCATTTGTAAGTCTGGTGAATTGGTAATTCTAAGTTTTAAATGACAAGCTATCTTAAGTATTATTTCTCCCTCTTTGCATAGTTCAATTGTAACTGGCAGCAATCATAGGAAAGGTAATTTTCTTTTGACCTTCGAAGTGCACTGAAGGGCTTTTATCCAGATCTATTTTCTATGTGGAAGTTAGAGTTAATGGGGGACAGAGTTAGGGAAATATTATGTACTAACAGAGCAGAGACAATTAAGGCAGATACAGCAAATGTGTGACTAGTCATTAAGACAGGTGTTGGGAAAACTGTATGCAGCCTTAACAGTCAAAAGTCTCCACAATGTTCACAAAGCTTGGGGCAGAAATTCATTTTTCTAGTCTATAAAAGCTAACCATAAAAGTTACATTGCTTCTGAGCTTCAAATCCATTCACAGAAAATGAGTCTTAGGTAATCTGTCTAGTTGTTACTAAGTAATAAAACTGTATTCATTGAGATATAAGATTCAGAGTATTTGGTAATTTGGACTAGCCTTTCGTCCTGGGCTTCCTGAAAAGGATCCTGCCTCTGATGCTCCCTGTGGTGTTTTCCAGTATCATGCAAGAAATGACATTCCTCAAGAGAATTCCTCTCCAGGAGAAACAAACTTTTCTTCAGCAATAGGATTATTATTCCTTTGCTTTTTTTTTTGAGTTACATTTAAGTTACATTATCAAAAAGCCTCTACTTTCTTAGACATCTGGGAAGAATGTGAAAGCTATGCATCAAAACTTTAGGCTACAGGAACCTTACAAGACAGGACAAGATTTGACTTTGTTATAACTTACTATCCTGATAGTTTTAGCAAAAATCAGAAAGTGAATACATTATTCAAGGAGTCTTAACACTTGCTCCTGCAAGTTCCATATTTGTTCACACTTTCCAAGTTATGAGAAAAAGTGAAATGGCCACTACCAAAATATTTTGTGTGTCCTGAAGCTGAGCAACTTCACATGCTTTAAAATTCAGTTATCTCAGAAAGCCACTCCCACCCCAGCTCACAACCTACTCACTCAAATTGATGGTACTCAGTACTGTTTTAACAGTTTTGGTTTGCTAAGTGAAAACCATTTGTACTTACGAGACTCCCAAGGGTCATCAACACAAACACCCTCATGGGACATTTCCATTCCATTGAAAACTAATTTAGACTAGTTCAGAGTAAAAACATATCAATAAAACCTATACATTTGTTATAAATTAAAAAAAAAAAAGGCTGTCAAAAAAAGTACTAAGTCAAGCCAGATGTTGTAGTTAATGCCTGTAATTGAGCCATTCAGGAGGTTGAGGCCAGAGGATTCTGAGTTAGTGCTGGTCTGAGCTACACAATGAGTTCAGAATCAGCCTGGGATACAGAATGAGACACGGCGTCTTAAGAACCCAAAAGCATGTCAAGAATTTCATCAGCAGCACTTAAATAAACCATACCTAGCCTGTAAAAGACAAATAAACACTGATCAGCTAAGTATATAACACACCACTGCTTTGCCACACACTGGCTTGAATCTCTGGCAACACTTTATTAAAAATGACTGGCCCCAAAAGGCTATGGAGACCAACTCTCCATCCTTTCTGCTAAAATGCCACACCTGGCTCTACTTCTGTGTATACATTTTATGAGAAAGTCAATTCCACGTTATAAAGCACCATAGGTATTACATTCTACATAATGCAATAAATCTGAACATTTTATAATAGAATTCCTTGGAAGGCACTTCAGTTTTAAAAAGGAGGCACATTTATAAACTGCAGGCTCCTTACTACTGTTTTTATCACTTAAAATCTTGACATTTCACAATGACAAACTGTTCACAAATAAAGAATGGCAAGGGACACTGCTCTCACCCCAACAAATGAATTTGGGCAGAGTAAACAGATGAGAAATACATAAAGCAAGAGTAAAGATGTAACTAGAGAGATGGTTTTAAGAAAAAAAATCGGTGAATTTAAACTTAATTTTCAGATTAAAAACACTTTAAAGAAACATATAGCCGGGCGGTGGTGGCGCACGCCTTTAATCCCAGCACTCGGGAGGCAGAGCCAGGTGGATCTCTGTGAGTTCGAGGCCAGCCTGGGCTACCAAGTGAGTTCCAGGAGAGGCGCAAAGCTACACAGAGAAACCCTGTCTCGAAAAACCAAAAAAAAAAAAAAAAAAAAAAAAAAAAAAAAAAGAAACATATATGCTCTTATATGCTTTGTTGCTTCCTAAACTCATCAATAAGATTGGAGTAGTATTTTATTTAAACAATACAGATGATAGAGAGCATTTGTCCAGGTTATATCCTGGAAACTTGTAAGAATTCACTTAAATAGATTTGGAACTTAAACAAGAAAATAGGATAATATTCTCCAAGTTTAGAAGTTTTACCTTGGAGAGGAAACAATAAAATTACAAATTCAAGGGCTAGAGAGATGGCTCAGCGTTAAGAGCAGAGGCTGCTTTTACAGAGGACCCAGATTCTGTTCCTAGCACCTACATAGCTCTGCTCACAATCATTTTCAACTCCAGTTCCAGGGGATCTGATGTCCTCTTCTGAACTCCATGGACACCAGGCACATGTGGTACAGACATACACACAGGCAAAATACTCATCACATAAAATGAAATAATCTAAATTTTTTTTTTAAATTATAAATCAAAAGGTCTAGACTGGGTAAATACATAGCTCAGTGGTAGAGCACTTGCCTAGTATATATGCATGACTCCTCTAGTTCAATGCCAAGTAACCATGCCCCCACTGATAAAAAGTGTAAAACTATAAATGTTTTCTTATGAATTTTGTTTTAAAATATTATTTGTGATGTTAAATAACACTGTTGGCATGCTAAGTTTTTATTAATTCAACCAGTCTCACACCTAAGATGAATAATCCAGGAAAATGACCCATATCTGAAAGACTTTAGAACATGTTATTTCTCACTGCTCTGTCAAGTGTTTTATACAAACATGCAAAATAATCCTAATAAGGCAAGTAGAACACTAGCAATTGTGGTCTCCTTGCTTGTCAACCAAAAGGCAAATAAAGTCTTCAGAATGATATTCTCCTTTAAGAAATCAGTACTAAGAATCACCCATTAAACAAATTCACCTTAAAAAAAAATTCCAGGCTGTGGAGATGGCTCAGAGGTTAAGAGCACTGGCTCCTCTTCCAGAGGTCCTTCCTGAGTTCAATTCCCAGCAACCACATGGTGGCTCACAACCATCTGAGATCCACTGCCCTCTTCTTGCCTGCAGGCATACATGCAGGCAGAAGGCAGAACACTGTATACATAATAAATAAATAAATCTTAAAAAAAAAAAAAATCCAAAAAAATTTACTATAAATCCCAATTAAAATTGTCTTATGTAGAGGGGACGGTGTATCTACTTCTTTCTACTCATACAATGGAAGCAGAAGTACTACTTCAAGTTTCACACAGCTAGGACAATGGGCAATCTGAAAAGCAATGGACAGACAGGCCTGGTGCTAATCTAAAATGTGCCTTCCACATAAATTATACAAGGTTGCCCCAACCTTTCTGCTAGTAGTCTAAGACTGTGGTAAATAGCAAATATGTGACTGTAAATGTAAACTGCTTCACTGGGGATAGGGGTATAGCTCAGGGCACAGGCTCACATTGGCAAGGTCCTGGGTTTAACCCTCACACAAGGGAACAAAGTAAATGGCTTCATGAGGTGTATAATTACACCAAATCACTCATGCTTCCTTACTGTTTATCTTCTTCTCCAGTGTGTATCATAATCAAGTCTACAACATTGAAGCTCAAGTAATCTGAAGGCAGACAAAGCGCTCTCAGCAAAACCCCAAATATCTTCATGACTAAAAACATGCTAATTACTAAATAACCATGAGAAAGAACACAACTTCAATATTGGTCCTAAAACTTCCCATAAGGATGTCTGTTCTTGCTCTTGCAAGTAAGAGCTTTGTAACTTAACAGAAATAGAGAAACTTACAATTCACATTAAGAATGCTGATTGAAAACACTTAATGGTTAGAAAATAAGACATCTTGGACATAATCTTTCCAACCCTACACTCTTTAGATAAGGTTTGTACATAAAACAGCTTTTATAGAAACCCACACTATTAGCTGCTATCAGAAAACAGTATCCCACAAGTTCAAGTCACACCATTGACAGGCTACACTTCCAAATATTTAGACTGCTTAAAGCCTTTAAAGTTCTACAAACTCATGGTGACTTTAGGGCTTCAAAAGTTAAAGAAATAAAATTTACCAAAATAAATACCACTGACACCCAATGGACATCTTCACTTTAAGGCCTTTGTCACAAATCTGAATCTTTATTGTTCTGAAATAAATGTTAAAAACATAACTTGAAACAAAAATGTCAATATTCAGTCTCAGAAGACGTGTGGCTCAGTGCCCATCACATGTAACAAGAAAACTTCCTTTAAAAAAAAGGAAAAAGTACTATGAGAAGTCCTTCGTGAGTGAAAATGCACCCTTGTATATCCTCCCCATCTGCATCTTCTTCACAACAGTTCTTGCTATGATGTTTGGCGGATTTTTTGCCACTCAACAAATTCATCAAGAAGAACAGGCCCTAGAAAGAAGAAGTAAGTTTTGTTATAATTCAGTGAACTCATCCCTCTAAAAGGCTCTGAGGTGGCAAGGGCCCACCTGACCTGTCCTTCATCTACTGCTTTCTGTTTGTGTTTTTTTTTCCCCCAGGGTTATTTCCTTCTCAAGGAGTGTTCCTAAACTCCCCTATAACTGAGAAAAAAAAACTAACCTTTTCCCATAGCACTGGCATTTAAACAAACACTCAGAAAACATATTTCTGTTATATCAAGAAGTATGAGCACTTGTTAAGGGGGAGTGGCCACATAAGACTGACTTTACTCAAGTAAAACAGTAAAAAGAACAGCATAAAGCAAATGCCTACTACCTATCTGACCACTATTCTAAAAAATAAGTTTTATAATGTAGAGGTTCCAAATGTTTACCAACAGAAGCCAAGTGGGCAATTTAAATGAGATTTCAGTATTTGTGATGTATGGAATTCAGTATTTCAAAATGTATGGAAAGTATGACCACGAAGAGATATGCTTGTCTTGTTTTTCTCAAAACATAAAACCTCTGGGTGTTCTTTTCTCTCTTGCTTTTAGCAGACCATACAAAAACAGCCGGGCAGGCAAAGCAGTAAATGGCAATGTTGGAATACTGCGTGGACTGCCAAACTGGAGAGCAAGTTCAACACAAGCCACTACTTGGTTCCAACCTCTGAAACCTACAAAGGAATACAGGTGCAATGTGTCAGATTTTCTGATAGTTGAAATAAATTTACAAGTTTATTTTTATAACAAACCTCTCAGTTTTAAATGTTGGCTCAACATACACAGATATACACATCTGCAGGCTCTATGTAGCTCTTGGGCTGTTAGCCTACTGCAGAAAATTATTTCTTCAAACAAGAATTAAACTCTATGCAATCCTGTAGGGAAAGAATACTACATTCGGGAGGCAGGCTGTCTCTTTGGTACTTTGTTTATTTTGTGTCACAGTGTTTTATTGCCATTTTTGTTATAAAGCAAAGCACCATTCCATGGACACTGAGACACTATAGTACTCCAAATGATGGTAGAGACTTAAAGTTTAAGAGTTCTACAGAATTAACTTGGCTTATTTGTTGTGCCTTTGTCCTTTTAAATGCATGAGTGAAAAGTGAAATTTTTCTTCCACTGAAAAGGCAAGTACAAAGTAGGATTTTAGCTTCTAGGTTGAGAAATGATCATTTAGCTGTAATGTCTAGTCACTGAAGAATCAGTGTTTTTATTCACTAGCATTGATTTTACAACATTGCTGAATCTAGACTCTGCCTCCCCCAAATCCTGATTAAATAACTAGTTATTGTTACACTAGTTCAAACTTTCGGTTAAAGTCTCAGAATGCATTAACTCGATTAACATTTTTAGGAATTTTATTTTCATAGGAATGCATGATATACTTACAAGCACCATCTTCATCGTAGTTACTAAGATCGGCATGAACTGTTCTGCTGAATTCTAATACATTGTACCACTGATCTTTGTTCATAACACGATACTTTGATTGCTGTGGAAAATGATATAAAAATTTGGACTACAGAACCAACATTCTTATTGGGGCTTGATTTTAGTGACTCTATCCATTTATTTGGCCTTTTCTAAAATATTTCTTCCTTTCTTAATTACTTGCTGTTCTAGTAATTAGCTATCATGTAGCAGTAAGACTGACACTGAGATTTACATATGTGTTCACCCATGTGGCTCTCAGCTAGAACCTACCCTACACATAGTTGGTCTGTGTGGTTTCCACTATACAGAACTTGTGTGCATAAGCTACATTTTGAAGAAGCCATCTACAGTAGTAGTGGGAACAATATGAGCTTGGATCTAAATTGCAATGTGGACACTCAGTTAAGTGCTTTTGGGAAAGCTACTTCTGTGGCAGAGAGCTTGGTGGGCAGGTGCTCAGGGTTCCATCTCCAGCAGTACAACTAGGTATGGTGACACACACCTGTGATTCCCACTTGGGCAGCAGAGGCAGGATGATCTTGAGTTCAAGGATGGCCTGGGCTATCTAGCAAGACTCTGTCAATGTCCCTTCAAAACACAAACCATCTCCCTTCCAACCACCTAAACCAACAACAACAAAAATAAAAAGCCAATAGTAAGCTAACCCCATTACCCATTTCCTCAGCTGCTAAATGATAAAGCTTGCTTGAACATATCTCGTTCTTTTCAGAGCCCCACAGAAATTAATATTTTTTTATTTAGCTGAATGTATTTTTGATCAACTAAGAGGAGGAAGATATGTATCATTAATCAAAAATAACAACTTCACTGGGTCAAAAAATTTATCAATGTACAAAACTCATTTACCCAGGCTTTAAATAAAATTGCTCTGGAAAAGTTACCGTGACAAGTAAACAGCATGATGTTATTTCCAATAGAAAAGGCAGCTCTATTTAAGAAATGGTTAGAAATATGTCCCCGAAGGTTTAAAAACAAACAAAATCAGACAAAGCAATTAGGGAAAAGCAAGTGTCTTAGAGCTAGCTGGAGGTCGCAGGTGCAGTACGGCTCTTAAGAGGATGTTTAGCCTATGGTCAGCACGTGCTGCACAGTCAGCAGTGCAGTGCATGACTGTTACAGCCATGCTCATCATATCTGTGGGTGCAAAGTATCAACACTTCGTTTCTTAATATTGAGTCCAATTAGAAAAGAAAAGCTTCATTAGTAAAGTAAGTTTTATGTTTCTACCTAAGACTAGGGGATGGGGAAACTAGGGGATGGGGAGTGGGAATAGGGTAGAAATTGGTTTAGAAGCTGGAGATTTACATACTAGCATCAATTTTCTCTCACCAAAACCTCAAGAAATTAAGTTTATTAGAAACGCCTATGCTAAAATATTTTTTCCTGAGTCTCCTCCTAGGTAGAATGAAAATCCCCTAAAATTGTTTTAATGTGGTATAAGGGATGGAATCCAAAGTATGACAAATGCAAAGCATGTATTCTATCACCAAGTTATACTCCAGTTCCCAAGTATCTTATGCACAGAATATATAAACAACACAAACTTATGTCTAAAGCTGACAATAAGTATACATATTTTAGCAGATTTCTTTAATTACTTATGTAGAATTTTTAAAGTACCGAATTTGTCCTTTAAAAATGTATTTTCAAACACTTAAAAATACCCATACATACCTCCAGGTACTGGTAAAATACTGAAAAGAGTGGCCACGTTCTCCCAAGCAGCAGTGCTAACATAGACTTAGCAGTATCAATATCAAGGCTTCTCTGATCTTTATCCTACAATATTAGTGAAAAAATGTAAGTATGCCCATAAAATGAAAACACTTAGGATATTAAGGGGAAGCTGTACCTACCCTTGCAAAATCAAAGGCGTATCTGTAGATATTCTTAAACGATGAGATGTCATTCAGCTGTGAGCGCAGAAAATCAAATCTGCTCTGTAACTTTTCTGTGCAGTCACACCTTAAAGACAGAGGTCAGAAGGAAAGCATTCTAAGACTGAGTGCATACAGGACCGTTCTTTAGGTCTGGCATTTTCAGTTGGACAATTTAAACTAACAGACATATTTTAAACTACCAATGCAGAGATTAATAAAGCAGAGAAAATCTGACAATCAGAGGACATTGCAATAACTCCTTCAAGAAAAATAAACATCTCAATCAAAACTTCCAAGCAAATCACAAATATGTCTTGGTGTGAGGGGCAGAATGCCTGCCTAGTGGGCTCCAGACCTCATTTTCCATCCAGGTACTGCCTCTTCTCCAAGGGCTGAGCAAATGATAATCAGGTCTTTGCCACATTTCTTTAGAAAGTTGTTAGACATTGGCTTGGTAAAAAAGATCAGTCACAAGTAGTCTTAAAAGTTTAGGATACCAGAGAGGAAATTAATATATTAAGTGACCTAATCACAAATCCAAATTCCCATAGTTTTGGTCAACAAGTTGAGTCCAATTATCAAAGCACCCAACTGAAGGTGAAAATGCAGAGCTACAAACAAGTTGCCTCTATTATTTCTAAAGATGAAGACAGTAAGCAGAAATACCTCAATCAATGGAATAATCAAAAGTCTTGCTGGTTTTCTGATGCTGTTAAGCTCCACTACCAGGTTTTCTGGTCACTTCCCAGCACTCCAGGCGTTTTCATTTACCATTCTCAAAGTCACAGCTATGCTTCAGCATACTTATTTCCTCTATTGGAAAGGATGAACTCAAACTTGTCATCTATGTGAGACCACCTGACTTCCTTTGATTAAACAGGTATATCATCTAATGTAACCACAGTATTCCATTCAAACTGAATTTCAGAATTCATGATGTGACACAGATACTTATTCCTCTAAAATTTAACCAAGATTTTTCATTATCTTAAGTCAGCAATGTGAGGGTCTATGTGATATGGGTCACACTGTTAAATTAAATCTTTAATATCTATAAAAAGCCATCTTTGTTACCTGTTTGACACACTGATAAAACATTTTAAAAAACACTCCTTGCTAGCTTTGATAGCAATCTTATAGCATCAGAAAACAAATTGAGGATTATTTAAGAACTATTTTGTGAATACTTATTAAATACTGCAATTAGCATTTGTCCAAACTAGATAAAAGATAGACTTGTAATTATTTAACATTCAAATTTTGGCCATTCAAATTTTGTTTCTTTGTAACCTATTTTTACTATTTTAAATTTTTCTGATAATTCTATTACTTGCATAAAATCTGATTCAAGAGGACATTATAAGGATGGGAGATGAGAATATGCATTATATACATGTATGACAATGTCAAAGAACAATTTTAAGAAATAAAAAATCTGATGTTGATTAAAATTATATTTTTAACCTATACTAGTATCTTTTTTTTTTAACTTTTAGTTGTTTTCTTGCCCAATATTGCCAGAATTTAAGTCATTTTTGTATATCATTTGAGACTGCTGATTTCCTTTTTTGTGCAATTTCCTTCTATGTGACCACAAATTTTATTAAGAATTTATTGCTTCTATTACACAATTCTGAGTGATAACTTTTGCAAGATGTGTTTCAGGAGTGGTAGGGATAAACTTCCTAAAACAGGTTTAAGAGGAATAAAAAAAGAAGACCTGGAGAAAAAGAAACAAAGTCTTTCAATGGGTTTGGGCCTGAGTGGGTACAAGAGGGGCAGTAACCCAAATGGGACGAGAGAATAGTGGGTCCTGAAACTTTCTTACAAAAAATGTACTACCAATTTCATCAACATTGAGGAGTGTGTTTCTCTTTCTCTCTGCTGCTAAGTATAACTAACACACATAGATCATATAAAATGCAAGACGATTCTGAATGAAGGCAGGTGTGGTGAAACACACATATGTAATCCAATATCTGAGAAGCTGAGGCAGGAGGATTCTATGTTCAAGGCCAGTCTAGGCTTATTGTAGCAAGATCTTAAATTCTGAAAGAGAAAGCCTTGAAAGAATGACATATGATGGTAAGCCCAGTCAGTTTCTTTTTGCCTCAGATATCCTTGACGCTGCACATAACAGCAAGTTGAATGTGGTGGCAAATGCCTATTAATCCCAGCTGTGGGGAGGCAGAGGAAAAAACAGAACCACTGGGGCTAGGGAAGACAGATGATGGTTCAGTGAATACAGTAATACAGTGCTTGTCACATAAGCTTGAGGACCAAAGTGCCAGATACTGAGCTTCGTTTTCAACTGAGGGATCCTGCCTTAGAGTGGAGAGTAACTGAAGATGGCACATAGGCCTTCACACAGACAAGCACACACATGTATGTGCAACTGCTCACATGTTCCCCCCCACACACACACATATCACACATACAGAAAGAGACAGGAGAAAAGGAAAAGAAAACCAAATACTACTGGTCTAAAAAAAGACAACAATGACTCCTAATGACATTCTGCTATACTCATAGATCAGTGCCTTATTCAGCCATTATCAGAGAAGATTCCTCCTCCGGCAGATGGGAACAAACAGAGACCCACAACCAGACATTATGACACAGGGGGAGAGACCTTGAAACACACACAGTTCTAAATTGGATGTCTTCATCAGATCCCACCCCTCGGAGCTCAAGGAACACTGCAGAAGAGGAGCCAGAAGGGATGGAGGACACCAGGAGAACAAGGCCCTCTAAAACAACTGAGCAAAGCTCATATGAACTCACAGAGACTGAAGCAGCATGAACAGGACCTGCAGGGGTCTGCACCAGGTTTTTGTTTTATCTTATTATATTCTACTTTGTTAAAAAATATTAAGCAATTTTCTTTGTGGGGAAAAAAAAGAGCTCGGGGAATAGCTCAGTGATCTAAAACTTGCCTAGCAATGCCCCAGGTTCAAGAAAACTAAGAAAGAAGTAGCCTGTGAAGACAGAAGCCTCTAACTGTGAACACTAGTTCAGTATCACCAAATATAGTGGTCCAACTCCTGGCAATGGCAGTGGAGACTGAACTAGTGTCCTAACGTGTCCACAGTTCTCACTCTAGGGAGTAATAAGCAGCAAAGCTTCTTCTGCTCAGGGGTGCTGTCAAGTTTCCTTGATGATGAGTTAAGGTCTTCACCATCACTCAGTAGTAACAAGGACACAACCCCAATAGGGTCAGTGACAATGTGAGGAACAGTAACAAGGCACTCCTACCAGTTCTTGACAATGTGTCAGGATTCTAGGCTGGGCCTAAACTCTTAATCCTCCTCAGGAATAACACAACACATTCCCCCACTGAGTGTAGAATGGCAGCTTTAATTTCTCCCTACACCTGCCAGTACACAGCAGATCCTCTCTCCTGCTGGAGTTTTGGTACAGTGAGATAGTTGATTAGCTTGAACTATTTAGGAGCCCCCCAAGCAGTAGGACCAGGACCTGTCTCTAGTACATGAGCTGGCTTTTTGGAACCTAGGGCCTATGCTCAGCCTAGGTGAAGGGAGGAGGGGACTGGACCTGCCTCAACTGAATCTACTGGGCTGAGCTGAATCCCCAGGGGAGTCCTTGCCTTGGAGGAGGTGGGAGTGGGAGGTGGATTGGGGGGAAGGTAGGGGTGGGAGGTTGGGGGGATGGGGGGGGAGCGGCGGGAGGAGGGAGGACAGGGGAAATCCGTGGCTGATATGTAAAATTAATTATAAAATTAAAACAAAAGGATTATTGAGTAAGATACAGGGTCCATGGCATAATATCCAGATTGTCCAAGTTTCAAAAGAAAGATCTCTTACCAAGACAAAAAGGCAGGTTTCAAACGGAATGTTTAGACCTATCTCTCTCATTTTAAAGCAGCTGTCATACATGCTTCAAAGGTTATTGTTAACTTACTAAAACAAATAACAGAAAACACTACAAAAAAGGGAAGAAATCTTTGAAAAGAAATGTAAGGTGTAATGAACAAAGTGGAAATGTTTGGACTGCAAAATATGTCCTCACACTTCCATAACATAACACGTGTTCTAAACAGACCAATTAGAAGGTATATACAGCCTGGGTTCATAAACAAAGAAATAACAACAACAACAAAAAAAACCACAGTACAACTAGACACACTGTTTTGAACAAACTTTAAAAACCAATACAAGTATGCTTAAAAAGCAAAAGACCGGTGGCGGGGGTGGAGTGTAAAGGGTGAATATGAGCAAAGCACAATAATATATTATGAAAATATCACAGTGAAACCCATTATTTTATATGATAAATTTAAAAAATTTAATTTTAAGAATGACAAAATAATAGATTTGAAAATGACCTGTCACAGAAAACAGCCAAAAGAAAGCAATAGTGACTGTATTTGTATCAACTAATGAAACCCCAAAGCAAAGAAAATGATCATAACAGAGAGGATAATTGTGTAATGTTAAAAGGTCAACCCATCAAGACATAGCAATCCTAAACAATCCAATATATACCAAAGAACAAAGCTGTAAAATACATGAAGAAAAAATGACAGGGCTTTATACTGTGTGTGTTAATCGTATAGTACCTACAGCTGTATGCACAACAAAAAAGCCCAGGCAATCGAGTGCCCATTTAATGAGTTTGTCATCATTCCCTATCTGGGAGTAATCTAATGTGATTCACACTCTACTCAGGTCTTAAAACATGTCATGTTATTAACATGCATGATAGGTTATTAGTCAGATCTTAGGGGACCAGGAATATGATATAGGTGTCCTCGCAATAGAGGCTAACTAGATACGAGATGTATAAATCCTGACACAGTGATCCCTCTCATCATTTCTGGCCTTGGATTATTTTCTGTAATTTATAGATGAGTTACAGTATGCCTTTTCAAAATAAGCCTTTATATTTTAATGAGCACTTACCCATTTTCCATGGAAATTACTTCTTTACACTCAGCCTGTCATACTGCCATAAATGAGATCAATTTTTTTTTTTTTGTAACTCTAACTTGGCCAAGCCTAGTTCCTTACAATATATGCTTCATGTAAAAATAAGAAAAATCTATTCTGACTACTCATTAGAAATTACTCTCTCGGTAGCTGATGTCAAACAGCACAAATTTACTAGTGAAACAGTAAGCTCCAGTGGAAGTTAAAAATCCATTCAACCTCTACCATGGACATGTAAAAGAAACACATCTCATATGATATATTACTATAACGATGCTTGGAAACTTGGGAGCCTTTAAGATCTCCACATTAACAATCTGAAAATGTTCACCAGGTACTCCAGATTCAGTTACATTTACTCCCTTCTCTGTTATGACTTGAATCAGGGTCTTATCTTTCATAGGCTTGTAACTTCAAAACGCTTTCCATCTTTTTTATTATACGACCTACAGTCTCACCCAAAAATGCAGAATCTTAAATAAGACTTGCTATTCAAGAAGGCAAAAAATTAAAATGAAACAAGATTCTCAACATTAAAAATTATTCATTTCCTTAACAAAATTTGAAAATTAATTTAACAGCGTAACACAGGCCCTATGATAGGAGGGGAGTCCTACTTTCCTGCAGAGTATCATAGGAGACTCTAAAAGTATGTTAAATAAAGCATGACCACTAAATGTAAACCACAAGATCCGATGGCATATTTAATCATGAGAAATTTAAAGTTTCTATCTGAAGGAAATTTAGTACAAAAGAATGCATCAAATACAATTATACAACACACAATGACTGAGCAGTCACTAGGGAGGCACGAATCCATAGGAACACACCAACATTACTTACAGCTCTTTAAAACATCCTATATGGGTCACAGCTCCATATGGGACAATCATATAAATAAAATATGTGTATGGGGCAAGTCATAAAAATTTGGCAAGTCAAAATTTTCTAAGGACACAATCATCAAAAATTAGTTTAAAAAATTAAACAATGAGGTGTTTCTGGTGGTGTTTGCCCATGCTGAATCACATGGCTTTACTGTAGCCTTGGTTCTGAACAACACATGACCCACACACAATGTATTGTGTGAATCAGTCATACAAATGCCAGCAAATGTTGCCTCAAATACCTTGGCTTAGGTTCCAGAATACTCTATGTTACAAACAACAGTTTCTTCATTGTATATGCATACAGTTTTCTCCTCTTTTAGAAACTTGATTATTAAATTATAGAGAAACAATTGAATATTTTCATACTACCACTTTTCAGCATGTATAAAATTAGAATATCTTTATATTCTACACTGCTACATAATGTTTGGTTTTAAAAAATGCTGTTTAAGTTGTTGAGTTAAATTTTGGTTTGGGATTAGGACATAATTTCTAAAACTTTCTGAAACAGCTATAAATAATCATTTTGTTCCATGGTATGTATGTTTTCTACTCTCAGCACTGACAATAATAAATTTGCTCAGTTCCGATTCTGAAAAGCACCAAAGATGGTCTACAACTGTATTGAGCAACAAATATTTAGCTAAAATTTTTAAAAAAGATTTATGACTATTTTGCCTGCATGCATGTCTGTGCAGCACATTCATGTAGTGCCTTTGGGGGCCAGAAGGGGGCACTGGATCCTTCGGAAGTAAAGTTACAGAGGGTTGTTAGCCACCACGGTGGTGGGGGAGGGGGTGGAGACAAGTGCTGGGAACTGAATGCCAGGTCCTCTGCTAGTGCATCAACTGCTTTTAACCACTGAGTCATTTCTTCAGCTCCTGACTTAATTCTTTATGTAAAGAAAAATAAGGATATCACTCTCATTAATATGTAAATTTCCTTCGGTCTTGCACAAGTGATAAAACTATATGTATGTTTTAAAATAAATTTCTTTTATTTATTGTCAGCATATGCTTGATTTGTATGCCTATTTTATATACCTATAAAATACCTTGGGGTGACTACCCCTCTGGTTTCCACAGCCACATATATACATACCTACATATGACACACACATTTACACAATTAAAAGTAAAATCTAAGACACAGGAATAACTTCACAGGACAGTCACAAGGTAAATTAAACCTTTCAACTTGGTTTCCTTATTTCTTCTGCATGTCTACGTAGCATGTATGTGCAGGTTATGTGGGTACAGGTGGAAGAAAATGTCCAATGTCTTCTCTGACCACCTTATTTACTGAGGCAAGGTCTCTCACTGATGTGGCTAGTCTAGTTGTAGTTTACTCAAGGGTTACACTATGGTTACTGTCCATCCTTCTGGTGGGCACTGGAACACAAGGTCTGGCCCTCATGTTTGCGCTGCAAGTCCTTTATCCACTCAACCATCTCCCCAGCTCCAGTTTCCTACCTTTCAAACAAGAATAATTTCAGATAATAGTAAATATCTCATGGGAATGTGTATGTGAAGTCCTTAGCACAGTTCTTAGCTGAACTGTGCTCCCTCTGAGGCACACAGAAGTAATTCATTCACCCCACCTACACGACACACTTATATCCAAACAAGTCCTAGTATCCATAATGGTCTAATGTAGACTAAGCAGAGAAAGAAGATAAACGTCACCAAATGGGTTTCCCCTTATTTATTTTTATACGTGTATGGGTGTTTCATGTCCTTGTACGCCTGTGTACGTGTATGCCAAGAGTCTGAAGAGGTCAGAGCTGCAGACTGTTGTGAGCCACCACCCACTGTTGTGGGTGCTGAGAACTGAATCCAGGTCCTCTGAAAGAATAGCCAGCTCTTAACTGCTGAGCCACTTCTCTAGCCCCTATTTATCTTTATTAAGGTGAGGATGGAGCCAAAAGCTCTATATTTATTACCAATATTATAAGCGTATGAACAGAACTAGCAAAACCAGTAACCAAAACCAGTAATATTCAGGCAATTATCAACACCATACAATTCCCACTTAAATTCAGTAGTTCAGATGGTGGTTTGAATGAGCACAGAATGGGCTTCAATTTCAACATAAGGATTTGGGCAAAAAATACTTCAAGAAAGTCTTTTAAACAAGAAGAAAGTTCATTTATGTAGATCTAAGTGAGGCTCTCATTCTAAATGTGTGAATCCCAATGAGTATGCTGTGGCATGCTGACATATAACAGACTTTCTACAGCACCAACTAGATAAATACTGTCTACCTCTCAATTGTCAGACTGACTGGGAAGAACAGAGAGGAATGTTAATGGCAATCAATCAGTAGTTGGCCTCAACTCCAAATGAGTGGGAGTTATACACTACACTCATTACACCACTGCATCTACACCATTCTCAGCCTACAAAAACCAAACAAACAAAAAACAAGCAAATGTTCCCTATTCCTCCCTTTCTTAAGATTAAATCAGCCAGGCGTGATGGCACACGCCTTTAATCCCAGCACTTGAGAGGCAGAGGCAGGCAGATACTGTATGAGTTCAAGGCCAAGCCTGGTCTACAAAGCAAGTTCCAGGACAGCCAGGGCTATTACACAGAGAAACCCTGTTTTGAAAAACAGAAACAAAAGAAGAATCAAACAAGCCCCTTCCCCTTTAATCTTCAAAGTCCAAATCTCAAGATGAAGCCCAGAAAATGTGCAACATGGCCCTTTCTGAAAGGAAATTTACCACTATACTACTACAACTCTTACAGTCACTATTATTATCACTGTTACCTTTATGGTTGCTGGCACTGTTACTGTTAGTTACTACCACTGCTCTTCATTATAATGAGCAAGTATTTAATCAGTTTTCTCCACCAGCATGATATGTAACCTGTATGCCAACATCAAACTTTTAGCTAGCAGATGTGGGAGAAGTTCTCCACCCAGTTTAACATGCTGGAAGAAAAACTTACAAGTATCTTTAGAACTATGATCTTTAGATTGAGAAAAATAAAAGTCCACCCACATCACAACAACATGGGAACTGTGGGGTAACAAAGTCAGGTTCAGCTTCCATCAATTCTCAGACCCTAAAACACCAAGAACACTCACTTAAACACTACTGCAAAACTCTTGTGTGATTCCTGAGCTCAAAAATCTGATTGTTTTCCAACATTCCTAAAACACAGTTTTAAATTCCTTCATGTTAGATAAAGTACCAACTAATGTAACAATATTCCCCATAGCTGGCAATGTTATGGACCTTATGACTCTAACAATTAGATTATCTCTTTCAAACCCTATAAAACATAAAAATAGCCAACATACGTTCAATTATTTCACACAAATGGAAAGTCATTTATAAGGACATCTATAAGGACAACCTCAAGACAAATGTTTAAAAAAAAAAAAGGATTCCAAAAATTGTGAATCATTACACAAAATAGATAATTGTGATTATTTTAGTTCAATATTCTTGACCTTCATGTATGTTGTAACTAGTGGATTGTTCTTTAGTGGCATTCTACTCAAGATTTCTATGAATTAAAAAAGTAAGTTGAAACAATTCAATTGACAATTACCATGATGATTTGAAGACCATGAAATTCTTAGGTTAAATACTAAGACAACATCATCATCTCACAGGAAAGAGACTAAAATGTTTTATATTATGTTAAACCAAATAATTAATTCCTATCCATTTTTATACTAAGGTACATTAGTTTGCATCTCATATCTTAAAGTTCAAGTAACAAACTATCTCCTCACTACAAGTTTATCATAAGATTAAAGAAGCAATAAATTTGGCCAGTTGGGGAAGAAACCATGTACTCTGCATGGCAGTCAGAATCACTGAGAAGGGAAACGGCCTTTCTCCAGGGAAATTTAAGACTATGTTATTCTATCAGAGGGTCAAGGGAATGATACCTGAGAAACACTTCTGGGGTTGTTTGCATAGTCTGTGAGCTTTCTGTAGGAGAGTAACAACAAAAACAAACCATGCTCATGGGTTAATCAAATCCTATGCTTGTACTTAATATCAAAATTATTTTATCATTAATAAGCCATATTAGACCTGGTAATGTTAATAAGCCAGACGAAGCTTCACAAAAATGAGTTTATATTTTTTGCACAATTCTATTTCTACGTAATCGTTTTATTAAAAAAACTAAACAGTTAGAAATAGTCTAAAGAATCTTAGAGTTATGGCATGACAGAATTCACTCTTCCCTGAAAAATACTATAAAATTAAATAATGGTTTCTATTTTATTAAAAAACAAGCAATACATGAAAGGGGGAAAAATATCAAGAAACTTAAATTCTAGATCTCAATTCTGCCACAAGAAACTATGGTAACTGCCAAATTTCCTTAACTGTTTTGCATCTCATACTCCTTACTTATAAATCAAAAGGGAAAACTTATTTAAAGTTCTATTCTAGAAATTATGATTGGGTTCATCTGAGAAAAGGTTTTTTACTCAAGGAATGAATATGTGTATGTGTGTATATCTATGTCTATCTGTCTGTATGTATGTACCTACTACTGCATACTGAATGTTCACAACCCCCACCAACCCTCCTTTTTCCAACAAATCTCTTTATCACGGTTACACAGTGATAGGACATATTCCTGTGTACACATGTGTATACACACACACACACACACATACACACACACACACACACACACACACACACACACGTGAACATTATGTTTAAAAGGCACACAAAAAGACATTTTAAAAAAAGTTTGAAAAGAGAAGCAAAAAATAGATACTGAAAATTCAAGTATATAAATGTCAGTGCCTTGTAAGCAAATAAGACATCCTCTCTTAAGAACTGAGGGATAGATAAATAAGAATTAAGAACAGTTTACATGCACTGCTAATGCACAGTATCTGTCTTTAAAATTTTTACTGGAGTTAGGGATGTGGCTCTGTGGTAGAGCACTGGGTTAGCATGTGCAAAGTCCTGGGTTCAATCCCAGGCGATGAAAACCAAAAAAATAAAGTAATGCTCTAAAATATGAAAATATTTTAGAATGTTGAGTAACATTCTGATGGAACATTTTGAACATGACTTAATACACAATTACCACACAATTCTTAACTGAATTGAAATTAAAACTTTACTCTGGAAAGGCAAAGTGAATTATCTGAATAATGCAGTAATTCTGAAATTTATGAAAATATTCCAGGTGACATCTCCATCTGAACATACATAACTACAGACAGCTAGAGACTACACAGGAGCCAGAGAACATTTCTACTTTGGTCCTTTGTAAGAGTTATTACGAGGAAACAGCTCATTTAAACACCTAGTAACTTTCTAAACGTATTACAAAGGGGACTAAGGAACTCCTAGGATTAAGAACTATCCAATGATGAAATTCTCAGAGTGGCGTTTTGCATAGAGTGGGAAAAAGAACTTTTGTTACTCAAATAAACCTGTGAACAACTAACTCTTTCACCATTTCTAATTTACCTGTCCAATGACTCAACATGTTTCAATTAGCCTGAGTTTTTTCTTTAAAGCAAATGAAAATTATTCATTTGTCAAAACCACAATATAATTTTGCCAGTCCTAAAACTGATTTTGATCAAACCAATTTGATTATTTTAAACTGAAATCTTACTCCTGAAAATGATGAAGCACAAAATATCAATGAGATCTTTAAATAGCCACCAAATTTGTTTTTTAGAAAACGTTCTTACTGTAATGAGGTCATTCCCTTTAACCATTCTTCCTTGGTAAAAAATCCCATGCTTTCAGCCTCCAATTTCCACGCTAAAACTAACATAATAATCTGTAAAGAGAACATAAAGGACAGGGAAAAGTCAGGGATGATCATGGCTGCATTCATCATGGAGAACATTCTTAAACAGTTACTTCCAATCGTCAGCTATCAGACACTACAGCTTCTGGATTGTTAACTATGAAACAACTGATACATGCCAGTCTTGAGGCAGTGTTTAGGAATGTTGACTCTCACTCTATTACAAACTGCATTTGTATCAAGAGACAACTTGACCAACTTAGGCTGATTTAAAAAGCCCTAGTAAGAATTTACAATATTAAACATAAAAAACTTCATATATTAAAGCCTCAATTTTTAGAAATTTATGAAAATGTTACAATCCATTTATATTTCATTTTACTTAGAAATAAAACATACATTTTCAGGTTCAACACCAATGTCTTCACAAAATTTTTCCATTCCTTCTGGCCCTACAACTTCATCAGGACCTACAAAGACAAAAATAATTCATATATTTTATTACACCTTATTATGAACATGAATTAAATTATTACACTAAAGGCATCCATGAAAATATCCTAATACTTTTTTTTTTTTTTTTTTACAAATAAGTGAATTTAAATTCTAGCAAAGCTCTGAGAAGTATAAATATTTTAAATTTTTATTCCTTAAATACATTACACTATGAATTAAGGACTTTTTTCTTTTCTTTTTTAGGTCTTACTATGTAGCTCAGGCTGGCCTGGAATTCATAGAAATTTACCTGCTTCTAACTTTGTGTGCTGGGATTAAAGGTGTGAGCTATCACACCCAGTGAGTTAAGGACATTTTTTTTAAAGGAGCAGTAAAGAAATACTCCAGTATAAATCAATAGTATGCAAAAAGAACAAACAAACCAACATCAACTTACTTTTTAAATCTACTAAGAATTCATTCTGAATAAAATTTTTGACAATGTTAAGGCTCTAAAGCATAGGGAGTTTGAATTATCTTTTTTGTTTCTTATTTTAAATTATATCACTAAAAGTCAATGCAATTCTTGAACTTTTTTTGTTATCAGATTCCCAAAATAGAGTAACTGCTAATTCTTCTGTACCTAGGAATGTCCTAAAACAAATGTTATGATTTGAAATATGACAAATTTATCACTACAAAAATGTCTTCAAACAATGTTACATTATCCAAAAGAAGCTTTGATTTTCCTTATTATTAAAAAACCCAGCCAGGCGGTGGTGGCGCACGCCTTTAATTCCAGCACTCGGGAGGCAGAGCCAGGCGGATCTCTGTGAGTTCGAGGCCGGCCTGGGCTACCAAGTGAGTTCCAGGAAAGGCGCAAAGCAAAGCTACACAGAGAAACCCTGTCTCGAAAAACAAAAAACAAAAAACAAAAAAACAAACAAAAAAAAAAAAAAATCGTGAAGGACAAACCTCATAGTGAAGTAAAATGGGAATGAACAGATGGCAGAGAACATAACATTTACCTTTAGCCGGGCGGTGGTGGCGCACGCCTTTAATCCCAGCACTCGGGAGGCAGAGCCAGGCGGATCTCTGTGAGTTCGAGGCCAGCCTGGACTACCAAGTGAGTTCCAGGAAAGGCGCAAAGCTACACAGAGAAACCCTGTCTCGGAAAAAAAAAAAAAAAAAAAAAAAAAACAACCTGGAAATAAAAAACACCAGACACTACAATTAACCAGGCCAATGTCTACACACCTACATGAACTTCTAGATTGGAAAAGCACTCAAAAGCTTCACATTGGATTTTATGCTTTCACTATTGGATGTATTTTTATGCACTATCCACTACCAAAAATGAAAATCCCAGGACAAGAGTTAGAACTAGAAAAACAATTAGTTTTGTTTATATCCTCTATGAATAACTCATATCTATTTCCTTTATCCTATTCTTCCTCAACCCCTAATAGTTCAGCCTTTCTTGTTCTTTTCTACATGTTGCACTGTCTCTACATGTACACAAATATACATATTATTTAGATTCTGAAAACGAAAGAGATCATGCAGTTTTCTTCTTGAGACTGTGTCCTCCTTGTATATTTTAACTTTCCTTTCTTCAACAATTAGAAAACACTTCATTTTTAGCTAATCAAGGTGACACAAGTTTATAATTCCAGCACATGGGAAGTAGAGGTAGGAAGATTAAGGGTTCAAAGCTAGCCTGGGCTACACAAACAAAACCTGGATCAAAACAAAACAAAACCCTACAGACTTAAGTCACAGACTAAACTAATTTTAGGAGGTACATTTCACAGTACTATAATTAGGTTACAGATACAACACAAACCCAATGTCTTATAATTTTTCTTAATAAAAAAATACAGCCCTCTACTATGTGATGAATAAGGTGTTACTAGCAAACAAGTAGAAATCAAAGTAGGTACTATATAAAACATACATATGATCTTAGGTAGACAAGGTCTGTAGTGTTAAGTGACTTTCCCAAAGCAATGGGAATAATAGACCAAGTGTAAAGCAAGCCTACACCAAAGTTCACTCCCTGACTGAATGTCAATAATACTTTTAAACTATAGCCTTCTCATAAAACTACAAGTGGGTAAGAGATGTGTAACTGAATTCAATTCATTCTTTCAAGCTCTTTGATTTCCACTCAATAGACAGTCATGGAAACTAAGTTATACATCCATGAATTCAACAAATTGCTCACTAAAAATATCTCGAGATAGTCAGGCATGGTGGTACATGCCTTTAGTCCCAACACTCAAGAGGCAGACCTCTGTGGGTTTGAAGCCAGCCTGGTCTACAAAGTGAGTTCCAGGACAGCCAGGGACACACAAAGAAACTCCGTCCCAAAAAAACCAACAACAACAAGTCAATGTGGTCTACACAGCAAGTTCCAGGCCAGCCAGGGCTACATAGTGAGCCCTGTCTAAAAGAAAGAGAAGAAAAAGAGCATCTGAGCATCTGGAAGATAAAGAATCCTTCTGTACTGTACACACGCAGGGCTTTGCTCCTCTAACCACTACTCAAATTTTATATAGCATTTACAGAGAATAGTAAGTAACTTATACATGATCACAAGTCTCTAAGAGTAGGGTACATGGAAACATCACCCCATTTTATGTAAAAACATAAATATTCCCAGCTATATGTTCAAGGCTTAATAAAATGCCACAATAAATACTCAAACAAAAACCAAAACAACGTGCTTAGTGACAGTACCTTCACAATGAACTAAGAGATCAGTTAACACACATGCATACATTTGAAGATGCTCTAAGGCTGTTAATAGTAATACTACCTAACATAATGAGTTCTGACATGTATCAGGTACTGTGCTAAGGCTTTGCACGTATCATCCACTCTTGAGTGGGCCTGGCTTGTCTCCACCCTGAAGGATATCCCCATTTGATAAGAAAGAACATGTACTGTTCACCAGCAAATGACTGATCCCCCTATTAAGGAAGCTTCCAACAAAATAGTTTCTGCAGACACTTCCTTAAGAACTGTCTGAAATCCTAGTACTTCCACATATTATTTGTATGAGCCTTCACAAGTTGTAATTTCCTCGCCTATACACATACTATTTACTGTAGGTCTTCCTCACAAGAAGTCACATTTGAAGGCAGGGATCACAGCCTGATTTTTTCATTATTATATCCCAAGCTCTATCACAGAGTTGGACTCACAGAAAATATTTAATAAATATTCATCAAGTGACTCACTAAATGACAGAAGATAACCTCAAGTGTACTTTATTAACTTTTTTTTTTTTCAGTAGAAGTAAAAATGAGTTGCTATTTGCATAACTTTGTCTTGAGGGTCAGTCAACTATGGTTTGAATCCTGGCTCTTGGACTGTATCATCACTGGTAAGTTAATCTAAGCCTCAGTTTTCACTCATAAAACAAGGATAACATCTCTTACTTGACAGATAGGTATAAGGAAAATGATATACTTATCACAATCCCTGGAACAATGATAGCAATTATTATGCTGGCTGTTAAAAATGTCAGAGTAGGAAATAAATATTTAATTCAAATCTTTGAATACCCAGGGAAGTTTCAATAAGAGCTTTAAAAAAAAAGGATATATACACACTATATAATCTTTATGGTGTCTAGTAACCTTTGTAAGTGAATAAAGTTGATGAGAACCTTCTGATTCTATATAATGTATATGTAAAACTGGCATTTTAAATAATGGGTCAACATTTTAAATAGAGGTCAGTAAAAAAAATGAATTCTCTACATTTAATTTGGGTTAGTGGTTGTCTTGGGATACCAGTAATAGCATTTATTTCCCCTGATCTAGAAAGATTCTATTCTGCTACTAAACAATTTTAAATCATACAATTGGGATCACTCTGCTGATCCCAATAGCAAAGTTGCTGCCCCCTTTTCAAACTAGTCTAGCTTTCCACAGAGTTAACTTTATAAGGTGAAACGCTACACTCTAGACCTCAACATAGTTAGTACAAATATAAGGCAATAACTACTAAGTATTTCTACTTTAAGAAAATACTTTTGAGAATAATGATAAAGGAAAAAAAATAAAAGTAGGAAAGAGAAAAAATAGTTTTAATATCAGGGAAAAACTGTCATATGTGCTCATGAAATTATCAGTAAGTGGGAAACAAGTCTGTTTCTTTTTGAAACAGGGTTTTTCTGTGTAGCAGCCTTGGCTATCCTGGAACTCTCTTTGTAGACTAGGCTGGCCTCCAACTCACAGAGCTCTGCTTGCCTCCGAGTGCTGAGATTAAAAGCACATGTCACCAAGAATTCTTGTTCATGGGTTTGCCTCACTCTGGATCTAGATCTTCTCATCAACCACTTGTCGGACTCAGCTCAGGTTAGTCTGCTCCTCCAAGAAGGTTTTCCTGATACTTTCAAGGTTGAGTTTTGTGTCTTGCCAAAAATCATGTGTCTTCACAATCTATAATATTATCATTTTTTTATTGCTGTATTTGTTGTAAAAATTAAAATTAAAGGGTAAATGTGTTGTACATTGTCTCTGAAGTTTAAATTGTTTGCCACACCACTCCAGAAGCTTCAGAAAATGTTTCTAACTCAGAAAAAACAGAAAATGGTGAACAGAAAAATGTTTTGCATACTGTTTTCTAGAATATTGAATAGAAAATGCTTTATGAAGCTGGGCGTGGTGGTACATGCCTTTAATCTCAGCAGAGCAGGTGAATCTGAGCTAGAAAGCAGCTTGGTTTATTGAGTGAGTTCTAGACAGTCAGGACTATAGAAAAACTTTGTCTCAAAAATCAAAATAAACAAATAAATGTTTTACTTACTTCTTTCCCAGAATACTTATCAATGCATTTAATGTGACTATTTCTATTTATACACAAACAGTAAATGAGTTTCTTCTCTCCTACAGAATAAGAATTAAAGAAATACTAGTCTTGAAATGGCACTAAATTCTTAGCCAACTCATAATCCCCGTACACAGTACTAAAACCTAAAAGTCCAGCAATAAATAATGTTTAAAGAAAAAAAAAACAGCTTTTAAATGTATATGACTGGTATCTTAATCCATGAATTTCATTACCTGCATACTCATAAAACCAAGCCAGGCACTTCTTTCTTGAAAAATCTTCCTCTCCACTGATCAGTCTGGCAGGAGGCTGGGATCTGCAATAGCTTAGAAAACACACAAATGTCTAGGACTTACTAAGACTCAAGTCTTAATGAAAAACTCAACAGTTGCTTCCATGCAAATGAAACAAAGCCATTTTTAAGTTAGCATTATGGGAGAAGGAGTTAGGCATTAACAATATGGACCTGTACTCTATGCATAAGAATTTCTGACCAGAGCAGGGCAGTGGTGCATGCCTTTAATCCCAGCACTTGGGAGGCAGAGGCAGGCAGATCTCTGTGGGCTCAAGGTCAGCCTGGGCTACAGAGGGAGTTCAAGGAAAGGCTCCAAAGCTACACAGAGAAACCCTGTCTCAAAAAAAAAAAAAAAAAAAAAAAAAGAAAAAGAAAAAAAAGAATCTCTGACCAATGAAAACCCAAATGCTACTTCGCTTGCTACCAAATTCCAAGAACAGTAACTAAAATTATTTCCCCAGATTTCAAGGTTATAAAGAAGTGCAGCCTTCAACCCAAGACTAGAAAAGAAAGTATAAATCTCTTTTTCTCTCTGAACTAAGGGCTTTACTCACGCCACTGGGCTTGCCCTCTACCACTAAGCTATATATACCTTATTGAATGCCGAAAAGCCTTATTGCGATTCTGCTACTGAGTTGTATGGAAATCCCTACATTATAATTTAGGTTGAATCACCTGAAGTCTAATGATACTGCCCTTCAGCTGTTTTAACTAGCTTAGATATCTTAGATATGATTCTCAGAAACAGCTCATAAAGGTCAAGCAGAAAGATAACTATCAAAGAGCATAAAGGAAATTGTATCACACTAATCATCCAAGAAATATTACTTAGGCTCTTTTGTTAAAACACACCAAGAGGGAAAAACAAAAACCAAACAAACAAAAAAACCAACTGACTACAAAAAGATGAGGATTAAACAAGTCACTTTCCCTTGTATTTTAAGCAGTGTGTTTCTCACGGCTTCTCTTCTTAAAGAGATATTTCCTTTGTGTGTGCTGGCTCTCTTGTTTTAATGGTAGCATTTTAAGTTGTCACTTTAAGTGTCAAAATTAACACAAAGACAACCCAAAGAATATGGGAGGGAGGAAGCCCACTTCTTAAAGCTAAAATGCAGTGACTTTCCGTAGCAATAACGCTTCTGTGCTGACTGAATGATATGCCACAAAGGGAGCAAAGGGCTCTAGCTACAGTTCTGCTTTGTTTTCTTTTTTTCTAAGAGAACACAGAGCACAATAGCTTACAAATGACTAAAACTGACTGAAGAGCTAACAGCGTCTGAAGGCTAGAAAATAAAAAGCACGCAGAGCCTTTCCAAGCCGAGCCTTTCCAAGCCCGTGTAGGGAACTGGTACAGGTGGAGTGGGGGCGCTGCCTCCAGAAGCTGAGGCGCTAGCGATTTAAAAGGCCTCCTGCTGAGGTGGTCCAGGTTAGGCCACTTCAAATGCTAACTCAGGAGACCAATTATAGCATAGGTTTCCTTTCTACCACTCCCAAGGCAGCTGTCAAAATTCTTCACGCTCTGCTCCTTCTTTCTTCACACTGTGACATTTAACAATGTGTGGGCCCAGCCAATTCTTGATCTCGTGAGCCCCAGGGACGCTGTGAATCTCGGCCCTCCTCGCCTGGGAGGGAGAAGGCAGAGGGGTAAAGAGCACGGTTTACGTGTGGCTGTCTGTTTCCCACCCTCTGGGCACGCAGACAACAATGTGGGGCGAACCTCAGAGCTCGTCCAAGTACGCCAGAGCACACGCACAGGCGAACACGAGGTCCGGTCCCGCGCGGAGCGGAGACTCGGGGCTCCTCACCGACCGCCCCGCCGAGGACAGGGCTCGCCCCTCGGGCCACAGCGGCAGCCCGCCGCGGCGGCCCGTCCCGCACCGGAGGAAGGCGACCCTGCGGGGTGGGGGCAGCGGTACCTGGAGATTTTACACTTTTTGAGGCCCGAGTCTTCTGCGACCGCCGCTGCCACTCCGGGGGCTTTTCTTTTCTTCTTCACTGGCATCTTCCGCCTTCCCCGGCGAGGTGGACAGGGCGGCCGGGCAGGAGGGTCGCGCTCCGCCGCAGCGCCGGCTCCCGCCTGCCAGGGACCGCAGCGGAGGCCCGAGGCGCGACCCCGCGGCGCCGGGCCCTAGGTGTCCTCCTCGGGGGCGGCCCGGGGCAGCGCAGCGCTCCGCCGGCGGCACCGCTGCTCGGGCTCTCCAGGCGCAGGGAACGCCGACAGCGCGGCACCTCCGGCAGTCTCGAAGAGCAGGCGGCTCAGCCTGACCCGGAAGCGGATGAGTGTGGGCCGGAAGTGACGCCGCGAGGAGGCGCGGGGGCGGGCTCCTGGAGGCTCTGCGGGCACCTCCGGGTTTCTGGGCCTGGCGTCTCCGCTGCCGGCACCTGCTTGTCCCGAGTTTCTCGGGCGATGTCTCGCGGGAAAGCCCCTATAAAATCATGAACGCGCCGCAGCTGTCGAGCGAGGTAATCTGGTGAAGAACCACGCGCGAGTGTGCCAGCCACTCGGATGTTCACGGTGGGCCTGAGATGAGCCGCTCACGCCCCGTCTCAAGCTTTCCGTCCTGCAGAGGCGAAGCAACGCCAACATGTTTTACTTCTGGGGAATTCGCCTCTTGGACAAGAGACTTGGAGAACTGACTGACTTACTAAAGAGGGCTTCAGGGAAGGGTTTTAATGGGCTGCCCCCAAGATAACTGTAATCACGTGACTTCCAAGTGGAAATATTGTTTATAAGAAGGGTTATGGTATGTAAAAATTAACTCCTAGAAGATGCTTAGTGAAATAAGTTCATGTTTGTAAGCTGACTGTGACAGAAGACTCTAAGTTTCTTTAAATTCTATTTCTATGGTTCTGTGACACCGTCGTGGCACCCCAATCTAGTCAGAATCAAGGAGAAACACAGAAAAACGGGGCTTGTAGTGAGTCCCAAATACATAATATGCCCTGGAATTCACAGCTTTGTGAGCCAGGACATTTCAATGTTTGGTGCATATAGTTAAATTTTGTAACAATGAAAATAATGTTCAAACTCATAATCTTTTACATCTATTACAAACAATGCACGAAGCATTGTTTCTACATGAAAATTACAAAAGCTAAGCTCTATAAACAGAGCTACTTAAAGAAAGTAGAAGACTGAAAGATAAGTTTTTTTTTCCTAAGTATTTATTGTTTTTTTTTCCCCCCCGAGACAGGGTTTCTCTGTGTAGTGTTGGTGCCTGTCCTGGATCTTGCTCTGTAGACCAGGCTGGTCTTGAACTCACAGAGATCCGCCTGGCTCTGCCTCCCAAGTGCTGGGATTAAAGGCATGTGCCACCACTGCCTGGCAAAAAGTAAGTATTGTGTATTGGGGGAACACTTGTGTGCCAAAGCTGGGGTGTAGAGGTCAGAAGACAACTTGAGAGAGTTGGTTCTCTCCCTCCATGGTGTGGCTCTTGAGGGTCCAACTTAGGTTGTCAGCCTTGGCCACAATTACCTTTATTATCTGAGCCATCCCTCTGGCTCAAAAAGGATATTTTAAATACATAAAATCTGAAGAGTCAAGCTAGGTAAGTCCCAGGGACTTGCGGTCTCAGCTGCTTGAGAGACTGAGGTATGAGGATTGCCAGTTCAAGCTCAATCTGAGCAGCTTAGTGAGTCTCTCTCAAAATAAAAAGTAAAAATGTTGGGGAAAGGGCTGGAGAGATGGCTCAGTGGTTAAGAACACTGGCTGCCATTCTAGAGGACCCAGGTTCAATTCCCAGCACCCACATGACAGCTCACAACTGTCTATAACTCCAGTTCCAGGAGATCTGACGCCTTCACACCAATGCACATAAAATAAAATTAAATAAATATTTTTAAAAAAAAAAAAAAATGTTGGGGAAAGAGCTCTAGGACAGGTCACTTCTTTGCATGATTGACACCCTAGTTTCAATCCCTAGTGCTGAAAACAAAGTCTAGCTATCATAAAATCTACAAGTTGAATGACCCAGATTCTGTAAAGGAAATGCATGCAAGACAACTTTTTGGTTAATAGACATATTTTATGTTTTGATTGAGGTGATGGTGTATGTACTTGTTAAAATTTATTGAAGTATATATTTGTAAATGTCCTACTGGTATATTATTTCTCAGGATCTTTATATGAAAATCACAGAACAACCAAATACAACAAGCAATGGCAAAAAAATAAAATAAAATAAAAAGCTATTAGAGCCAAGTTTATTTCTTCAATATATTTGCTTTAAAAGATGCATAGGTCTTTCCTCAGAAAACAGAAGAAAGGGATTAAAGCTTAAAGACAGGTAACTAAGAAGACAAAGTTCAAAGAATATCCTTCTAAAAGGTATAGTCAGAGGATAAAGAACTCCACAAGCAGCCGGGCGGTGGTGGCGCACGCCTTTAATCCCAGCACTCGGGAGGCAGAGCCAGGCGGATCTCTGTGAGTTCGAGGCCAGCCTGGGCTACCAAGTGAGTTCCAGGAAAGGCGCAAAGCTACACAGAGAAACCCTGTCTCGAAAAAAAAAAAAAAAAAAAAAAAAAAAGAACTCCACAAGCCTTTAGCAATATGCCAGCATCACTATAGACCAGGATCAATACCTTCCATTCTTTTCTAAATAGGATTAATAAAATTGTTTTGTGTCCTTTGTCCATCATTGTGTATTGGGTCAGAATGCAGAGCAGGTGATTAATTAGTCCATACATCCTTGAACTATATGGGATGAGTAAGACCCCAACACACCTGGACATTCTAGGCATTGAACTGAGTGCAGTCACTCCATAGGGGCCCCGCTTGTATCCATGGGATTCTCTGGAAAAAAAGAGATGAAGATGTTGGATTTTATGTATGGTATTCATTGATGACCATTTAAGCCAGTTGGATAAATGGTAGATACAAGGCATGTTCAGTAGCACACACATAGGCAAACAAAACTTCTGCACTCATGGAGCGGACAGTCTGGAAGGAGAAATATCTGTAGCATTCATACCCATCTACTTCTTCATTGCCTTCTCTGGTCAATACCTACTGCCACCACTATACCTCCATTGTCAAAATCAGCTCTTAGCCCAGTTATTTATGGGGAGGGGCATCATATCTGCTTATGAACAATACAGAAACATCTAGTTATGTGATTTAATATTTTTCTACTGCTTACAAATACATGTGATAGTTTATGATTTTCACCGAAAAGTGTAGTAAGAAGCTATGAGGGCACTGCAGTTCTTTGGTAAGTGGTCTAATTTTCATTAACTAAGTAACAAGGAGGAAGGGAAAGGAAGTAGTATTAAAGCAGAAATTTGTTCTGGTTTAGATCCAAAGACACTCAGCAACTTTAGGAAAGTCACATAACTCTATCCTTTATCTTTTGTATTGTACTACAGGATGTTAAAAAAAAAAACCCTCAAAAATACACAATAGCTATCTGTTCGGACAGTGGCACAATATATATTCGAATCATAGAGCACACAAAGGAGGTCTGTCATTCACATTTTGGTGATCTGCATATTTCTAAGATTTGGGGGACTGTAAAGAAATGAAAAAGAACTTTTAAAATAGTTATATCTAATTAAGAAAGCCAAAAATAGTGCCAGAGATGTGCTAACATATATTTGGTATAGTTTGGTTTTTTTTCCTGACACCTTTAAAAATAGGACTTTTTCCCACATCAAAAAAAGCAAGCAGTGCAGGCACTGAGGGACTAGGAGGTCACATTCGATTGTGTACTGGGTCCATACAAGTGCTCTGCAGTCCAAGAGTTACTGCTGCTTTTTCAAACACTGTAAGTCAGAGTTTTAAGAAATTTTTCCATTCGCATAAACCCAGAGAAAATTAACCCTAAGAGAACAGTAGAGAATGAGATGTCAAATCAAGATTTTCTGTTTTGACATTTCGGGAAAGCACACAAGAACTAATGTTGGAGAGTGATGCAGAGATGCAAACTAGGTAACAAAGGCTACTTGCTCTGCTCATCCTGTAGCAGTGTGCTGGACCGCATCTGCTCTAGTGGCCTTGGGACTGGTTCTTTGTGGGGCCCAGACTGACAGAGACCTGTCTGGAACACTGTCATCATCACAGTGACTCCTGTGAAAGGTTAACAGTGAATCCTATGCCAATGGTTAAAGATTCTTTCCTGAATTGATACATCATTTTTGCTTAAGTCATAAGGCTTCACCTGAGGTCACTAGTGAAGAAATGTATTTATATACACCCAGGCAGAGATGGGTGCCAAATGCAGCCTACTGCAGTATGATATTCTACTGAATTTTATCCAAGGTGCTGAGAAAAATGGGTTCATAGAACAGTTCTAAAGAGGCAGTAAGGAAATTCTCATGAGCAGTGGTATGTGACTTCTTAGGGACACACACATACACACACACACACACACACACACACACACACACACCCCTCTTCACCCCAGGTAGGGCACCAATGACAGGTCAAAGACACAATTCCACTCAAGTCTAGCTTAATGAGTTGAAGGGTTGATTAGAGTCACTTACAGAATGTGGGTGACTAAAAGGCCCCGACCCTCACTTCAATTTTTTCTTTTTTAGTGTTTTGAGACAGGATTGTCTTGTGTAGCCCTGGCTGTCCTGGATCTTTAGTCTGTTAGACTAGGGTAGCGCCGAACTCACAGAGATCCACCTGCCTCTGCCTCCCTGAGTACTGGGATTATTGGCATGCACCACCATTGCTTGGCAAAAACAAATTTTTATTTTATTTAAAAACTTTTACATTCATTTATTTGTGTGCCATGGTATGTGTGTGGAGGTCAGAGGGAAGCTTGAGAGAGTTGGTTCTCTCCAACTTTCCTACCATGTGGATTCTGGGGATGAAACTCAGATTATCTGTCAGTCTCGATGGCAAGTACCTTTATCTGCTGAGCTATCTCATTGGCCCATGAAAAATCTAATGTTATTTTCAAGGTCCCTGTGAATATTGGAAAAATGAAAGCCAGAAAACAATGAAGTACAAGAAGAAAGAGTGTTAAGATACTTGGACTGGAGAAATGGCTCAGCAGTTTTGAGCACTGGCTGCTCTTGCAGAAGTCCTGAGTTCAATTCCCAGCCATCACATGGCCGCTCACAGCCATCTTCTGGCATGCAGGCATGTATGTAGACAGAGCACTCATAAATAAATAAATAAATAAATAAATAAATAAATAAATAAATAAATAAATAAATAAACCTTAGAATTGTATACTTTTGGAAAGATTGTACCTCCTCAAATTCTAGATTTGAGATCCTGGTTAGAAAGTTGGGTGTTGCCGGGCGGTGGTGGCGCACGCCTTTAATCCCAGCACTCGGGAGGCAGAGCCAGGCGGATCTCTGTGAGTTCAAGGCCAGCCTGGTCTCCAAAGCGAGTTCCAGGAAAGGCGCAAAGCTACACAGAGAAACCCTGTCTCGAAAAACCACAAAAAAAAAAAAAAAGAAAGAAAGAAAGTTGGGTGTTACACATCAGTTAACCAGGGACCCAGAGGGGCAGAGCCGAATGCTGATAAGAACACTAAATACATGACAGTAGATTCGGTGAACGTATTTCCTAACATTATAAAATCTCAAACTTCCAATTTGATTATGTATTTCAGTAAAAAAGGTGCCAAGGCGATGCCTGAAAAGTGAGCACTGA
Source organism: Peromyscus eremicus (assembly GCF_949786415.1). NCBI lineage: Eukaryota > Metazoa > Chordata > Mammalia > Rodentia > Cricetidae > Peromyscus > Peromyscus eremicus. Next base: position 4,606,238 of record NC_081422.1, on the reverse strand, counting down.
AATGCTGCCTCTTTTCCTTTAGATTTACTTTAGCTACTGAATAAGTTGACATGGACAATATTTTGATGTTCTATTTGCATAGCAATAGGGTGTGATGTCAGAAAGTTATTTTATCACAGATTTTCCCAAAAAAGATGCTAGGCTATGAAGCAGAACACTCTAATTTAATTTCATGTTATTCAATGATAATTATGCACAAGTCAAAATGGAACTAGAAATAAAGACTCAAAATAACCACTTTGTGAACATTTTTATTAATATTTGCTATGGTGTAATGAAACTTTAGCACTTTATATCAGAGTAGGTATTTTAAAAGTGGCATTAAAACTTAAAGCAAGACTTTTCTTCAAATAAAGAGCTAAATCTTGCATGCAGTTAAAAGTAACTAGTGTTGAGGCCTCTCAAAGTATATTTAGCAGTAGCATAGAGGGAAAATTGCATCTTAGTGTGCTTTGAAATTTTCTGCTAAAATCCTTAACCTAGTATATGTTGTTATTTTTGTAAGTGAAGGCATAGAAACCAGAGAACAACTTTTAGGGGTCAATTCTCCCCTTCCACTGTGGGTTCCAGGGACCAAACTTGGGTCATCAGTTTGCTCAGCAATGTATAGCAAGCCAGAAGTACTTTCATGCACCAAGCCGTCTTACAAGCCCAACACAGTATTTTTGCCATTATACTTCATTATCCCAAAGCACAACTAAAAGCAAGTCTTTATCTGGAGAGGGATCATGCAGTAAGTTGGTGTGTGTGTACAATAGAATTCCTTAAGCCAGCATTGCGGAACTTTACACCCAAGTCACTAGACCCTGATAACTCACATGAGTTAGTGAAGTGGCTTTCGGCAAAAGGCACAGTGCTGGGTGGGCACTGCAGATGAACTTAAGTGACATCAGTTTGGATATCTGAGCAGCAGAGCAGCTAAGAGTTGAGTAGTTTAAGAAAAGCAATTTTTCTCACTCCTAGCGACTGTCAGAGGTCTTCTGGGGGCCTGGCTCCTTGTCTTTAGAGCTACTATCTGGAACATTAGTTGGTCCTGTGGCAAAAGAAGAGCAGAGAGTTTCTTTTGTTTACTCCACAAAGACCTTTACTTTAATCTGAAAGACATCCCAAGGTGTAGCAGTTATTAGGATGTTCCACATGTGTTATAACTTCCCCTCATTTTATAAACGAAGTAGGGTGACCTGCCCACTTGCAGATAGACATGACTACGTGACATGCCTGATCAATAAAACGTGGGTAAGAGGTATATAGATAGACCTGTAGGGTGGCAGGGTCAGTAGCTTCTTTTTTGTTATTTTGTTTCTGATTTTGGCTTTTGAGACAAGGTCTCAATCTGTATCCAGTTGCCCTGGAACTTAATGTATAGCCTAGGCTGGCCTCAAACAAACTCAGTGATCCCTCTCTGTAAGCCCCTAAGTGCTGAGATTGCAGGTGTGAGCAACCACACCCAGCTCAGGATTTGTTTGGCCACATTGTCACTTTTCCATTAATAAGAATATTATTAAACAAATTGCTGAGCGTGGTTTCACACACCCATAGTCCCAAGCTCAGGAAGACAAAGTGGGAGGACTGCTGTGAGTTGAAGGCCAGTCTGGACTACATAGTAAGACTGTCTTTCACATACACAAAGGGGAGTATTCAAGTGAACCGGTACATAAGCTAATTGTATCAAAGGTTAAGAAGCAGAATTATTTTTAAACAAAGAAGTACACAATACCACAAAGCTGAACATCTACTTGCTGTTTATTTCTTCTCAAGACTATTGTTTTATTAATTTTAGAAGAGGTCTAGAAAAATCTCTGCCATATCTCTTGCAATCCTTGCCATTAAAGATATGTACAATTAATTTTGTTACTCAGTTTATAAAATATAATGACACACCAGCATTTGAATAAATGTTATTTGTTACCTCATGGAAGAGTCAGATCTGCTGCAAACCAATAAATACGCCACATACTTGTTCAAATATCTCCTTCATGTCTCATGTTTTTACTGCCACTGATTGCAAGAACTGGCTTCATACTAGATCCAAAAATAAGGACACTAATGCAAATTAACTGACTCAGCATAGTCAGAACACAGAGGTCCCCTGATTCTGCAACGGGACCTAAGCAATGTGTAGCAGTGTTTGAATTGAATATTACACTTCATAGAGCATTGTTATCATCTGTTTTGCCAGAAACCATACTTTAAACTGGTTAATTCATAAACAACAAAATGTTCACATTTATGAGGCCAAAAAATTCTATGATTAAGGTGTCAGCAAATCTGGTGTCTAGGAAAGGACCATACCTCACAGATCTTCATATATGATTCGAAGGGCAAGCATGCTCCTTTGGGCTCTTTTCTCAGGGCTTCAATCCTGTCCTTGTGGCCCAATCACTTCTCAGCCTTATTTCTGGGTGTGATCACACTCAAGGTTAAATTGGAACATATAACTTTGAGAACACTCAAATGTTTGGACCATAGACTATGTCATTATTGTCCTGAATTATATATATATATATATATATATATATATATATATATATATATATATATAAAATTTATATCATGGTCTGTGCTTCTGTTTTAAGGGCTAGCTTGTAAATAACTCCCTCTTCATGTGTAGTTAGCATTGTCTAAGAACAGTAAGAGGTGACTATTGCCTTGATGTGAAGACTGATGAACAGTGGGGCTTTCAGGTAGATGCTATGGAAAACATGTAGACACGTAAGAGATTTAAAGATGAGGGTTGTTTCACGGTGGAGGGCAAGTAGTCTTCCAGTGTTCATACTTGTTATTAAACAAACCCATCATACTGTGTATTTTGGCTATTTCTACTGCAGGGGCTGGAGAGATGGCTCAGCAGTTAAGAGCACAGGTTCTTTCAGAGGACCTGGGTTCAATTCCCAGCACCCACATGGCAGCTCACAACTGCCTATAACTCCAGTTCTAGGGGACCTGACACCCTTACACAGTCACACATGCAGGCAAAACACCAATGTACATTAAATTAAAAATAAACCATTAAAAACATTGCTGTGGTAGGGTAATTGAGGCAGACAAACACAGGGAATAGCTTAGCATCCCCGAACTCTACTTGGTCTGTATTATAAACCTTCATCCCCTATGCCTGCAACAATGAATCTGGCAGCCCAGCTCCTTTCTCTGCATGCACACATCCCAATCGAAACAATGCATCTAGCAACATCAGACTTGCACCTGCATCTGGCTATACATACACCCCTCTCTGTATAAATGTAAGTTTCTCCTCTTCTAAAAATCAAACTTAGTTTCTGTTCAAATAAACTCTCAATATATCCAGGTACAAAGAGTAGAGGGGCTGTCTAACCTGAACTGGTTTTGCATACATGTGTAGTAATGCAAAACTATGTCCTCCAGTTAATATTTAGGAAGAATCCCCTATTTAATATTCCCATGCCTATGCAATTGGGCATGTACATGATTAAAATCAGATGCATTGTGGGAAGGGACATGCCTTAGAAAATAACTGTGTAACCAAATATATCAAAGCCAAACTATGTACTGTAGTAGACAAACTCCTTCTATTGAACCCCATAAAAGGAACACTAAGTAATAACCTATGAGTGTCCTTAGTCTTGTGGCCCAATGTTAGTCTTGACAGTGTTATCAGTCTCTTACCTGGTTTCTTTTGTAGATCATTGGGCAACCTTATTTTAAATAAAATAACCAAGAACCTAGAAACACCTGACCCGGACAATTGGTAACATAATGATTGTTAAGGTTTTCCTATAATTACTAAGGTAAAACACACACACACACAGCAACAACCCCAAAACAAAGACAAAACCAACAGTGGGAAATTAAGCCACTCAGAAAAGAGCGGATAGACTTTGTAAGAGTAAAGGAATACAAGCCTTTTTAACAAGGTGCTAGGAAGGTGCTTGTTGTGATTGATTGATTTTAGATGTATTCATTATATGTGTATGAGTGTTTTGCCTCTCCCCCCATCCTCGAACTGGGGTTTCTAGTCCTTGTTTGACACTGTGTGTTTGGGGCTGGGATCTTTTTGTTGTTGTTTGTTTTTTTTGTTTGTTTGTTTTTGTTTTTCGAGACAGGGTTTCTCTGTGTAGCTTTGTGTCTTTCCTGGAACTCACTCTGTAGACCAGGCTGGCCTCGAACTCACAGAGATCCGCCTGCCTCTGCCTCCCGAGTGCTGGGATTAAAGGCGAATCCCCATCCTCTGCAAAGAGCAACAAGCGCTCTTAATCGCTGATTCACCTTCCAGCCCCACTGATTTGGTTTTTGGAGACAGGGTATCCTTATGTAGCCAAAGCTGTCGTTTTGGCGTCCTAAATGCTCTGGCTACAGTCGTGGACCATCATGCCTGGAAAAACGTGATTTTAAAATAGTAATCTCTTTTACAGCCCAACTGCAATTTAGTTGCGAACTGCTACTTCCCTATTTCACAGATGTCGACCCTGACACTCGAGAGTGGTTTGCATGTGCAACGGAAACAGTAGAGTGCCGCATCAGAAGGAAAGATGGATAAAGGACGTGTGAGCGCTCAAGGCTTCTGATCGATGAGCGCCGGGATCCTCAGCCTTGATCGCGCACGCGCGCCAGATGGCCTACTTCCGCTGCGCGCGCCGCCGGCGTGGAGCGGTCGCCATAGCGACGGCCCGTGGCAACGGAGAAGTGTGCGGGTCAGGCCGCCGAGCCTCTCCGGGACCCTCTCCTCTGCGGCCATGGCGGGAGGCCCTGCGGACGTCCGCAAACTCTTTCTTTTCACGACCACCCAGAATTACTTCGGGCTGAGGCCGGAGCTCTGGGACCAGGCCCCGCTGAGCAGCTGCCCGGAGGTCAACAGCTTCTTGGACGACGGCAACCAGATGCTGCTCCGGGTGCAGCGGTCCGACGCGGGCCTGGCGTTTTCCAACACGGTAGGGCGGCGTCCTGGATGCCCAGGCCCGGCCTCCCCTCCCTCACGCCCCAGGTCCTAACGCCAGGCCTGAAGGCATCCTCAGCCTCGCCCTGGAGCCCTGGGGTCCAAGCTGCCCGTGCCTAGGTGGTGGAGTGCCCACCGGATAGTAGGAGTTTCCCTGTCCACACTTGTGAGTAGGAACGAAAAGCACCTTGACTGTTTGTTTTTAGACAGTCTGGCCTTTTCAGGCTGGCCCTCAACTCTGAGCCTTAAGCGATTTAACTGAATAACCCTGTTTACTTATGACATCTTTACTCTTTCCTTCCTTTGAACTGCAGTTTGGCCAATATAGTGTGAACACAGCTAATTGATTGTTTTGAATATGTTGTCTTTAATTTTTCCACCAGGCATAAGTCTAGTGATACAACATGGTAGTGCAACATTTCTTTCAAACACTAAGTTTTATGAAGAAGACATAAGATCATTTGTTTATCACTGTAGATTGATTTCGATGACACAAAGGACAAAGTGCTGGTGTTTTTCAAGCTCCGTCCCGAAGTAATTACAGGTGACAATCTACATAACAACATTCTTGTCTCGTCTATGGTGGAGTCGCCTGTCAATTCTCTTTACCAAGCGGTACGGCAGGTGTTTGCACCCATGTTGCTAAAGGTGAGTGAGGTGCTTGTGGATTATTTTTAGGTGAGTAGTTTGGTCAGCATGGAAACAGACATGCATATTATTTGATTCACTGTTTAATGTGTTTTAGTTTATTTATTGAAATTTTTTATGGTGTTGGGGTTGTGTCAGACTTCTGTTACTTTAGGCTTTGTTGAGGAAAACTGAGTGAAGCTATGAAATGCAGCTCACATCATCTCTTACATAGCCGCAGTAGATGATTTTATAAAACTTTACCTGAGGAAGAGGAAGCTGAGGCAGGCTCTCGGTGCAGCAGAGCTTGTGGCATTAGTGCTTGGGCAGTGTGTTTCTGAGGCTGACTGGCGATGCTGTGAGCCGTGTTTGCTCTTCTCGGCTTTTCTTTAGGACCAGGAATGGAGCAGGAACTTTGATCCTAAACTTCAGAATCTTTTGAGTGAGCTAGAAGCTGGATTGGGTGTGGTTCTGCGAAGATCGGATACTAACGTACCCAAGCTGAAGCTCAAGGAAGATGACACAAGAGGTGCGTAGCAACACACGGTGCTTTGCTTCCAGAGCTCATCGGAGTTCTAGTACTGGTATTATTATTTTTGTATATATGTCTTGCTTAGAGAAAGCATGTGAGAGCAATTACTTGTGTCTTGAGTGTGTGTGTGAGTGCGTAGCACACTTGCAGAGGTCAAAGGACAGTTTGTGGCAGTCGGAGCTCTCCTTCAGCTTTTGCAGTCCTGGGATCAAACTCAGGCTGTCAAGATTAGTGGCAAGCACCTTTAACCACTGTGCTGTCTTTCTGGTCTTCAAAATAACTGTGTGTGCTGGCTAGTTTATGCTCATTTGGTACAAGCATTAGTCATGTGAGAGGAGGAGACCTCAATGGAGAAAATGCCTCCGTAAGATCAGGCTGAAGGTAAGCCTGTAGGGCATTTTAATTAGTGACTGATGGGGGAGCGCCCAGCCCTTTGCAGGTGGTGCCACACTGGAGTGCTAATCCTGGGGGAGGGTTTGAACAAACCGTGGGGAGCAAGCCAGTAAGCAGCACCCCTCCATGGCCTCTGCATCAGCTCCTGCCTCTAGGTTCCTATCTTGTTTCAGTTCCTGTCCTGACTTCCTTTAATGGTGAACAGTACCATGGACGAGTAAGCCAAAGAAACCCTTTGGTTCCCAAGGTGATTTGGTCATGGTGTTTCATTGCAAAAAGAGTAACCCTAACTAGGGCCCCATCTGTGACAAACTCAAAGTATAAAGTGATCATTTCGTGGGCCAGGTGGTGGTGGTGGTGGCACATGCCTTCAGTCCCAGCACTTGGGAGGCAGAGGCAGGCAGATCTCTGAGTTTGAGGCCAGCCTGGTCTACAGAGCGAGTTCCAGGACAGCCAGGGCTATACATAGAAACCTGTGTCGAAAGGCCAAAAAAAAAAAAAAAACAAAAAAAAACAAAAAAAACACCAAAAAACTAAAAACCAAAAAAACAAAGCCAAAACCAAAACCAAACCAAACCAAAAACCCCCAACCCCCCCCCCCAAATGATCGTTTCATTAATACAATTAGCAAATAACTGTATTGCTTCCCAAATTTCTTTTGGTGTTTTTGGGTCTTCTGTGAATATAAACTTTTAAAAAGTGAATAGAATATATGGGCTTGGAGAAGAAAAATTTTAAAACACTGGATAGTTTATAGAAGTTGAAAATAGATGGTTATGTACAGTGGTTGTATTCTATGACATGTGCCTTGAATGCAGCTTACTTGACCATACTTTCTCGGTAAAGAACATCAAAGCTGTCTGGTACTTGCATTTTTGGCATGGTGATTTAAGATCAATTTAAAGCTTAAAAATAGAAACACTGTGGCACCAAGCAGAACTCAGAAAGGGCATTGTTTACAATATAAAAAAGGAACCTGGTGGGTAAATCGTAGCTTCGACTTCACCAAGAGCATGTGTATCTGACACCACAGGTAGTTTACTGTCTTAATATAGAATGTGGGAGTGACGTGGAAGGGCTGACTGTACCTTGTGAAGGCAGCAGACCATCAACTTTTATGGTATAATGTATTTTATCTGAAACTACTTACAATTTTACTGGGGTATAAATTCATACTTATGAACAAAATAAAATGTATAACATACAGATAATTTTTAAAAATATTGGAAGCACAAATTGTATTTTGCTCAAATAATCAAATAGATGCTTTTTAAAACTTACTTCCAGAGAATAGTACACTTACTTTCAGCATATGATTAAACACACAGTAATTATCTAGTTCATTGGGATATTTGAAAGAGAATTTAAAAATAAAACTATTTTGCTTATACTTTCAAATTAAGTTGAAAACACTCATTGATTAAGTAAGAATTTACTGTTGATAGGGGTTGAAAGGTCATTTTCTGTCCATCTTCTGGACTAAACCTAAATCAACAGATGAGCCAAGCAGTGTTACACCTTTTCTCTTTCCAATAGTAGCTGACTTTTTTTCTTCACTTTTTTAGGTATTCTCACACCAAGTGATGAGTTCCAGTTTTGGATAGAACAAGCTCATCGTGGAAATAAACAGATTAGTAAAGAAAGAGCCAGTTATTTTAAGGAATTATTTGAAACAATTGCAAGGGTATGTGAGTCACACATAGTTTGTATATTAGACTTCTTGTAAATGAACTTTAAGATTCAATTTTCAGTGTCTTTTTCTCTTTTAAAATCTACTAGACAGTTGTAAGCAAGATACATAGTTTATAGGCCCCAGAATTTACTTATGCTATATGTTTAAAATATGTAAAACAGAAATGAAAACATTAAATTCTAATCTCTAGGAAATAATTTTCCTCAAAAACAAATTCAGTTTTCTGCAGGTACTGGGAGAGAAACACACTCAGGAACCTGCAGGAGCCTGCGATGCCGCAGTGGCGGAAGTGCCTGCTCTGCACTTCCGTGAGGCCCCGGGTTCAGATCCACACGCGTGTCTGTAATCCCAGTGCTAGGATTGGAGACAGACAGGAGGACTGTGGTTAGTTGCTAGCTAGCTGACATGGTCTAAGTGGAGAGCTCTGGGTTCTTTGAGACCCAGTATCAAAGAAAAAAGGTGGAGAGGGATAGAGGAGTGTACACAAAGATGACGTTTGGTCTCCACATGTGCATCCACAAACAAGTGCTCACTTACACACACACACACACACACATGCACACACAAGATGTGCGTTTATCACACACACACAAAATCAGTAAACTAACATTTGTTTATGTAGAGGTAATACATTCTTTTGATGGAATGTATAAACTAGTATTTCAAAGTAATTTAAAAGATGAAGTCCTATTATTTTATACCTTTTGATTTTCCCTTGCTGTATAGTCTTAGGGACTTAGTAAGTGATTATTTTAAGTATGATTGCAGTAATAGTGTTTTTTAAAATTTTTTCTACTATTATTTCATCAATAATATTGTATTTATTTTTTAAAATATTACTTCAGAATTTAGTATTGTGGTATGTGTTTGCATGATGTGTGTATGTGTGTGGGCAAGTGTGCCTTGGCACATGTGTAGAGGTCAGACGAGGACAACTTCGTGGAGTCAGTTCTTTCTTTTCACCTTTATGTGGGTCCCAGGGGTCACACTCAGGTCACTAGCCTTGTGTGGCAGGTGCCTTTACCACTGAACCCCCTGGCCAGTTTCAATAGTGCCATTTTAATGGTGTATTTGAAGTGTGTTAAAGCTTGTTTTGATGACAATGATGAAATGTAGAATAATGAATTTGTGCTGCTCTTGTTACTCACCACATTACACAGCACGGCACACGAGATAAAGAGCATGGGAGTTACAGTGGGCCGTGTGTCTGTCCTGTGGGAGTTACAGTGGGCCGTGTGTCTGTCCTGTGGGAGTTACAGTGGGCTGTGTGTCTGTCCTGTGGGAGTTACAGTGGGCTGTGTGTGTGTCCCGTGGGAGTTACAGTGGGTCGTGTGTCTGTCCCGTGGGAGTTACAGTGGGCCGTGGGTCTGTCCCGTGGGAGTTACAGTGGGCCGTGTGTCTGTCCCGTGGGAGTTACAGTGGGCCGTGTGTGTGTGTGTGTGTGTGTCCCGTGGGAGTTACAGTGGGCCGTGGGTCTGTCCCGTGGGAGTTACAGTGGGCCGTGTGTATGTCCCGTGGGAGTTACAGTGGGTCGTGTGTCTGTCCCGTGGGAGTTACAGTGGGCCGTGGGTCTGTCCCGTGGGAGTTACAGTGGGCCGTGTGTCTGTCCCGTGGGAGTTACAGTGGGCCGTGTGTCTGTCCCGTGGGAGTTACAGTGGGCCGTGTGTCTGTCCTGCTGCAGCCGCCTCTGCTGGTAATACAGAGAAACCCAATGTAAAGAAAACTCGGCGAAGGGTGTAAATAAGTGAATAGTCTTTTTACTGTCATTTTCCAGCCTTTTATGAAATTTATGTTTATGGAGAATATTTGCATAAAGAAGTCAGAATAGGGGAGGGGACATTAGATTTCCAGCACTTGAGCAGTCTGGAAACATTCCCAATGTGTTACTTAATGCACAGATAAATATGTGTTTTAATGTGAATGCATTTTGATTTTCAGGAATTTTATAACTTGGACAGTCTGTCTTTGCTAGAAGTTGTTGACTTGGTGGAGACGACTCGGGATGTTGTAGATGATGTGTGGAGACAAACAGAACACGATCATTACCCTGAGTCACGCATGCTGCATCTCCTAGATATTATAGGTATAGAAATAAGCTTTGGGAAATTTGCAAACTCACCTCTCTCTCTCTCTCTCTCTCTCTCTCTCTCTCTCTCTCTCTCTCTCTCTCTCTCTCTTTCCCTTCCCCTCCCTCTCTCCCTCCCTCCCCCCTCCCTCTCTTTCCTTCTTTCCTTCCTTCCTTTTCCTTAGTTCTTACTTAGAATGCTCATTAATGTAATACTTACTATTTAAAGTAAGTTTTAATAAGTCATATAGATTTATCTACAATACATTTTTGTTTATAGTTGATTTAGTTTATGTATGTGAAATATTTTGATCATTAATACAACTAAATTTATATTTTTATTGTTTATGTATGTTAATTAATTAAAAATTTTACTTAAATATTTATTTGTGTGTATAGTACCTACAGAGACCAGAAGAGGGTTTTTGATTCCTTGGACCTGGTGTTGGAAGCATTTGTGAATCACCTGAATTGGGTGTCGGGATCTGAACTTACGTCCTCTGATAGAGCAGTGCCTTAGTGAGGGTTTCTATGCTGTGAAGAGACACCATGACCATAGCAACTGTTATAAGGGAAAACATTTAATTGGGGCTGGCTTACAGTTTCGGGGTTTAGTCCATTATCATCATGGTGGGATATGGCGGTGTGCAGGCAGACATTGTTAGGAGAAGGAGCTGAGAGTAAGTACATCTTGATCCACAACAGAATGTTGAGCAACAAGAAGTGAGCTGAGACACTGGGCATGGCTAGAGCATATATGAGACCTCCTCCATTTCCTCTACCAGGGCCATACCTACTCCAACAAAGCCACACCTCCCAACAGTGCCACTCCCTATGAGCTTATGGGGGTCAGTTACATTCGAATGACCACAAGCAGTAAGCAGTCTTAACTGCCAAGACCTTTCTCCAGTCTGCCTCATATGTTCATTTTACCATAATTTCATATGAACTAAAAAATGATTTGAAAACAAACTGGTTTATATTTCAGTAGTACATATTTGACTCAGAAAAAAGTCGCCTTCCGTTATCCCTTAGAGCGTGAGATGCTGATAGAGGTGGGTGCTGCAGCACCTTTGTCATGGCCAACTCAGCAGCAGCTGCTGTAGCCAGCCCAGAGCGGTGGATTCTAATAGGTGCGATATGTTGACTGATCAAGATTGTAAGCTAATGTCAGTGTGCACATATGCATTTATAAAGACAGTTACTTTATAAATAATGGCAGTCTAAGACTGGGTAGGCAGTATTTTGTAGATTCTTAGTTGCTAATGCCTTTGTTAATTTTTTCTTAAGTATATATTTTATAATTCCATATAAAACATTTTCATACAATCTTGCTTTATGTCTTATTAGGTGGTTCATTTGGAAGGTTTGTTCAAAAAAAACTGGGAAGTTTGAAACTATGGGAAGATCCTTATTATCTTGTGAAAGAAAACCTGAAAGCTGGCATTTCAATTTGTGAACAGTGGGTGATAGTCTGCAGTCACCTCACAGGACAGGTGTGGCAGCGTTATGTACCTCATCCATGGAAAAGTGAAAAGTATTTTCCTGAAACTCTTGATAGGCTGGGCAAGCGCCTAGAGGAGGTACCAGTTTGATTGTCTGTCTTGTTGTCCTTAAGTGGAAGTGGGTTTTCACTAGTCTGTGAGTGCATTTTACAGTTGATAAACATGTGTGAAAGAAAGGATTGATGGTTTTGGTGAACAGAGGGATGAATGTCATAATAAGTTTTGACATGCTTTGGTGTAGGTTGAGGTACATAGTGGCCACTAAGTCCTAGCTTCCTCTTTTCCTTAGGTACATGAGTGTGTGGTCAGCATGTTAGTGTGAGCGAGTGGTCAACATGTTAGCTATGAAATTCTGTTTGTTCTTTGTTGTAAAAAATATGACGCACTTTTCCCTGTGTGAGAGTACTCAAGCTTTTTCTTTGCTACTGACATTGCTTCAAACTTTGGCTCTCTTTGTAAGATGTACTCAGTGGAAATATTCGAAACAGTTTCTCATTTACTTCAGCTATGAGCTTTCATAAAAAATTGCATATTTGGCTTCAAAGGAAAGGCAAAATGAAATTGCAGAAATAATTCTGCCTTCTTAGGACAAACACAATTTAAAATATACAGACATGAAGCCGGGCGGTGGTGGCACACGCCTTTAATCCCAGCACTCAGGAGTCAGAGGCAGGCAGATCTCTGAGTTCGAGGCCAGCCTGGTCTACAGAGTAAGTTCCAGGAAAGGCGCAAAGCTACACACAGAAACCCTGTCTCGAAAAACTAAAAACATGAAAAAGTGAACTACTTTCAGTTTTATTCATTTTACAAGAGCCATTGTAAGGAAATTTATAAACACTTTAGGTAGGTTTTAGATCTACGTACACAATTAATTTCATTTAATACATTTTATGTTTTAATATCTTACATTTTAGGTCTTGGCTATTCGAACAATTCATGAGAAACTCTTGTATTTTTTACCGGCCAGTGAGGAGAGAATCATTTGCTTGTCTCGAGTCTTTGAGCCTTTTACTGGTGTGAACCCCGTGCAGTACAATCCGTATACTGAGGTGGAGTCTAGCTATGTTTAGATCTTCAATTTCCTTTTGTGTTCTTGAGTTTTAAAGGTTGCTTTTTAAAATTTTACAGTCTAACAGTATAATTAATTTGTTTAGCCATTATGGAAAGCTGCAGTGTCTCAGTATGAAAAAATCATTGCACCCGCTGAACAGAGAATAGCAGGGAAATTAAAGAATTATATTTCAGAAATTCAAGATAGTCCACAGCAGGTAAGATATTGAAATGTTTTACTCTATACATTTTCCCTTAAGCTGTCACAGTGAGAGTGTGGTTGAATTGAGATGAACGTGCACTTTTCTGTCTTCTGTGAGCTTCTTCAAGCATTTCTGAAGTACAAGGAACTGGTGAAGCGTCCGACGATAAGCAAAGAGCTGATGTTAGAGAGAGAGACGCTGCTGGCCAGGCTCGGGGACTCAGCTAAAGGTAGTGTTCCCGAGAAATGCTTCTATCGGTGGGTTTTTCCTTGATGCTTGTTGTTCAGGGTAAAAGCTTTAGTCATTTTATGACAAAGATTGGTTTATTCATGATATAAATGACAGATTTGTTTTATTTTATTTTATTTTTTAAAACTTATTTAAATTATTTTAAGTGCATGTCTTACCTGCACATATGTTGGTGCACTATGTGCATTCTTGGTTACCATGGAGGCCAGAAGAGGGTGTCAGATCCCCTAGGGTTGTGACAGTTGTGAGCTGTGGGTGCTGGAAATGGATGACTTGTAACTGCCGTGCCATCTCTCCAGCCCCTATATTTGTTTTTAAATTAGCAGGTTGTCTTTCTGTACCTTATTTAGTGCGTTGTCTTAGTTTCTTTCCTTTTGCTGTGATAAAATGGTCTGACGGAAGCAGTCAGGGAGTGGAGGATTTATTTTAGCTGACAGTTGAAGCTATCCTCCATCAAGTCAGGGAGTGGAGGATTTATTTTAGCTGACAGTTGAAGCTATCCTCCATCACAGTGGGGGAGTCAGGGAGGCAGGCAGGCGCTTGACGCAGCTGGTACTGTTCCACCCATGGTCAGAAGCGAACAGTAATGCTCACAGTGCTCGTGCCTCGCTGGCTTTGTCCGTCCTGTGAAGTCAGTGTCCCCTCCCATTAGGGTGTTTCTTCCCACCTCAGCTAACATGCAGTAATCTCCCTAGAGCCTGCATTCCAGGTGATTCTGTGCTGTGTCAAGTTGACGGCACTAGTCATCAATAGACACTAAGGTTCTTGTGGTACAGTGAGGACCAACATCCACAACATTTCCAATGAGGCTTGAAATGTACTGCTTCTGTGTAATTGATTTGATTTAATGATACAGATTTCCGATTGGACTTTGAGAATCGGTGCCGAGGGATTCCTGGTGATGCATCTGGGCCACTTTCTGGCAAAAATCTCTCAGAAGTTGTCAATAATATTGTTTGGGTTCGTCAGTTGGAATTGAAGGTACTTGTTTTAATATAGAAGGACAGTGAACATTCAAAATGTCCTAAGTTAAGGCATGTGATGGGGACTCTAAAGCTACTGTGAAAATACTGGGCTCCCCCTGCATTCAATTATTTTGCTCCTTGTTGTGACCAAATCCTGGGAACAGTTAAAGGGAAGAGGGATTTCCCGTGGCTTACAGTGAATTTCATGGTGGGGAGGTCTGGTTGCTGCCGCTCCATGTGTGGTGACTGGAGCTTATGACATGGCATCTTGGCAGGTCAGGAAGCAGAGAGCTGGTGCAGAGCCTTACTGAGCTGTGGTCTTTATCTCTACCCCATGGCTATACATGTCAGGGAAGCTCGATGTCTAAGGGATACTTGTTTCCCAAAACAGTGCCATCAACTGGGGACCATGTGCTCAAATGCCTAATCCAGCAGGATGCAGTTTACCTTGATGCCTTAACAACATGTAATTTTCATGGAAATGTATAGGACTCTGAGAACAAATGTGTGGTGATTCTGACGAGGTTCATTTTTTATATAGAGGTGATTGTCAAGTTGGGTCACTAGTGTCTTTGAAAGTATCTGTGAGGACTACTGTATTCTTGACACTAGATGTAAAAGACATCCTGTCGGTTTTAAAGTCTATATGCAAGTATTTTTATGTCACTAAATCACTTTAGTTTAGAAGTTAAAGGAGAGGTGAAAAGTCATTTGCATAATTGTCCATGACGGTGTTATTAAAACTGACCTAAGACTCTTGGACCTACTATCAATATGTATAGTTTTGTATCTGACCTGTATAATAAACATTAATTGATTGATAATAATTAATTGAATGTGGTCTGTGTTTAAGGGCAAAAGGTCAAGGAATATTAAGAAAACCTGCTTCTTACTCAAATTTGTACCTTTGAACTATATTCTGAAATATTTTATGTCGTTTTTTCCATCAGTCCTTTTTTTGAGTGTACCAGAATGGGCAGTTAAGGGGGAAGAGACTTTTTCTGTCTTAGCTGACATTCAAATCTGCCTATTTTTTTGAGCTATTAACAAGGTATTTAGCTAACAACTGGTATTATTGTGAGCATGTTTAGGAGTAATGCAGATGCTTCCTGGTGTTTCTGAAAAGGAGTGAGCACAGCTCTAGTGTGGCTTGCCTTTCCTTCATTTTACCTTCCTATTATGCTTTGTTTGGCCTGTCCTCTTTGGTCTTATTATTCTGAGTTTGTATAATTCAGAAGTCAGTAAGAGAGTGATACGCTTATTCCTTATGGAAAAGCTTTTTATCCCTGTTTACAAATGATAGGAAAGTAATTTTTGAGTCTCAGTTCAGAGAAAGGCCTCCTTATTTGATGGTAAAATTCTGTTAGCATTAATGGATCTTTGGCATTTACTTTTTAAGGTAGATGATACCATCAAGATTGCAGAAGCGCTTTTGTCTGACCTGTCAGGATTTCGGTCTTTCCATCGGAGTGCTGAAGATCTCTTGGACCAGTTTAAGTTGTACGAACAAGAACAGTTTGATGACTGGTCCAGGGAAGTTCAGTCAGGGTTGTCTGATTCCAGGTCAGGTTTGTGGTAAGTGCCATTCCCCTGAACTGTCAACAGAAGCCCATGTGTTAGTAATCCATGTGGCAAGGTGGAAGGAGCCCGTGTCCTCTCTACAGACTTGCTTCTTCTTTATGAGTCATTGCATTTAAAACATTTTTACTTTTTTATCTTAGAGATTTTTTAAAAATTATTTTTGTGTATGTATGTGTGAATGTCACATGTGTGCTCCAGTGCCCTAAGAGGCCAGAAAGGGCATGAGATTGTGAGAACTGGAAGAGACTGTGGGCCCCTGACTTAGATGTTGGAAATGAACTTGGGTCCTCTAGGAGAGTAGGACCACCTCACTGGCCCTGAGTACACTTTAAGTCACTGATGATTCAACTGTAGTTGACTGCTTGCCTCTCTCTCTATTCGTGCGTCTATTCCCTGGAACTGCAGATAAATTTTTGAGAATTAGACATTCTTTCTCTCATGATGCTTTATTATCGAGTATTCATGCATTTTTTCTACTTTTTTACGTTACCATTGTATGCATAAACACTTTAAATTGCAAATTATATTATTTTTAAACCCTTTAAGAAAGAAGTATTTTCTCATGACATCTCAAATAGTAAGCCTTTGGTAAGTATTTACTGAATTTTATTCAATATTTTACTAGTTACCATTATGGCAATTTCATAGGCCATGACTAGAAACATTTCTTTGTACCTACAGTTAGTTTTCCCTAGTATATTATTATCTATATTTTTAGATACTTACCACATCTCCTACTATACTACCAGGACTCAAACTCATGGCCTTGAGCATGCGTTTTACATCTGAGCTATACCTTTAGCCTTTCTATTTTTCTTCAACAGATAGAGTTTCCTTATGTTATCTAGGGTTAGTCTTAAATTCATGGTCCTGCCTCAGCCTCTTGATAACTAAGAGTATATGTTATTTTGTCTTTTTTTTTTCCAGAGCTGAGACCTTGCGCTTGCTAGGCAAGCACTGTACCACTGAGCTAAATCCCCAACCCCCTAAGAGTATATGTATGTGTGTGCCACCATCATCTTTTTTTTTTTTTTTTTTTTAAGAAACTGTTCATAGCATGAAGTTTTCTGCCCTTCCCCTCCTTCCCAGTACAAGGATGGTCAATCCAAAAGTGATGTTCACTTGAATAAATAATGCAGTTCCCTGACTACAATTCTGGCTCAGGAGGAAGAATAGAGGAACCAGGGGTTCTATGGTACAGTGACTATAATTTTGTGCCATTTAGCGTTTTCCTTTCTACTTAGAGCTGAGAGTATGAGAGATGTTCCGGGTTTATCCTCCAGAACAGATGGCTATAGTTAGCCAGGTTTATAACCTGGTTCACTTTGTCGGGGCAGTTCCTGTTGTGATCTCTGTAAGGCAGTGGGTCAGATCTGAGGTCTGCTGCAGGTGAGCCTGCTGAGCCTTCTCCAACCTTGACTTTCTGTCTCAGCAAGGTCTTCCTCCTCCCTTTATTTTGGTATAAAACCTTTTCTAGTCTCTAGAATAATCAAGGTGCTGCTGAACACATCTTTTGGAATCCTAGTGTATACAAACTTTTGAAGAAGGCAAAAGGCCCCCACTTTAGTTTTGACACGTTTCTGAGTACACACAGGAGTGCTGGATCTTCTTTTAAGCCACCAAACTTCTGTCAGTTTGTTGGAGGGTCAGGTAAGGAAATTGGATGCATTTGTCCTCTGCTTCCTGATTACTTTCTAAGAAGACTTGTGAGTTTCCTTAAGTTTGAAAATGATTTGAAAGAGTGAACACAATGTAGACCATAGTAAATCACAGTAACTTCTGCCTAATGATGATGAGTGTTTCCATAGTCCATGCTGATTTGAGTACCCTAAGGTAATTTTATTATTAAAATCTTAACCGAAGAAAGGACAAATTGAAAGAGTAGAGGATTCAAACATTTGAGTGTCTCTGCTCTTAGCTGTTTGGTTTTTGTCATTGACCCTTTACTAAAGCATGAAGGCGCAAGCAGACTAAAACCATCCTGGGCACCTTTAGAAAATGGGGCAGAGCCTTTCCTTTATGTCAGCCTTGACTCTTGGCTCACAGTGTGAAGGTGGATTTTTCTGGTCTACAAAGTGCTCATGTAACACTCATGTAGTGACATATTTTGAATGCTGCAGTTTGTTTTCAAAGTCTGGATTGTGAGACAACACGGGAAGAACTTTACTTTTTAACATCGTCACAGCTCTCTTTAAAAGATAGTTGCACAGCAGTGTTGACTTCAGTCTTCAGGGAGAAGTTCTTGAGGGAGTCAGCACACTGCCTCCACACCTTCACCTGAGGGCACTGTCACTGGACCCCACATCGATACAGAATGCAAAACCAGCCTTACCTGGATGTTTGAAAATGCTACTCCACAAAGTTAAATAAGTCTTAAAAGTTGTCTACAGGCTCTGCATGTTTTTTTAAACCAAATAACTCTAATTTTGATTGCATAAGGGATGATTGATAACAAACCAATATATCATTTTCTTTTGACGAATAAGCAGGAAAAACAGAATTGTAAAGCCTGATTAGAAAGATTTTTTTTTGTCCTTTTTAAGAAACTATTAGATTTGCAGAAAAGTTGAAGTATTTTTTAAAATCAGTTTCATCAGACAAAAGAACAATGAAGCTTCAAAGATTCCTATTTCTCTTTTTTTCTCTCTTTCTTTTGTAGCATTGAGGCTAACAGCCGCATTATGGAGTTGGATCCTAATGATGGGTCATTAAAAGTGCATTATTCTGACCGTTTGGTTATTCTTCTGCGGGAAGTTCGTCAGCTGTCTGCCCTGGGCTTTGTCATTCCTGCCAAAATACAGCAGGTTGCAAACGTTGCCCAGAAGTTCTGCAAGCAAGCCATCATTCTTAAGCAAGTATGAATGACACTTTTGATGATGTTCTTGTTCTTGGTTCATTATGCTAAATGAGACTGTTGAGGCCTTTGTTTTCTGCTTTTAATTTTTTATGCTCCTGTAATAGCTTATTATCTTGTGAATGCAGGCTTTGCTAATGACTTAAGTTAAAATCTGCTGTTAACCTATCCAGGAATTTTTAAACTTAAGACAATATTGCCATTAATTTTCATTCAAAAACCTTTTGGAAAAATGACATATTATTCCTTCTTTCTCTCCCATTCTAACTTCTCCACTCTTTTTTTTCCTTCCTTTTTCTTATTACTTGGAAAGGTCTTAAAGGAACTTCTGTCTTTTAGATATTCATAGAGGATTCCCAGGCTACTTGGTCTTGGTTTACTTTTTTGTACCATGCTGTTTTTTCCCCGTTTAAAACAAACACTTATACCTGGTTGTCCATCCCAGGTCACCTTACAGCTTTGGCCTTCTCTGCCTACACGCTCTGAAGTGTTGTGCACTGTAGCAAATACTTGAGAGAATCAACTTAGAAGAGAAAGTGTGTTTGGGTCACAGATGTGCAAGTTTCAGCCCTTGATCAGTTGCTCTCTTGCTTTTGGGCAAATATCAAGGCAGCACATGCAGGAGCATGGGGCTTAAAGCCACTTACCCTTTTAAGAGCATAGATTTCCATTGCTCTAAAGACCTTCTACTAAGTCCCACCCCTTTTTAATAAATTAATTACTTGAGACAAGGTCTCACTATATAGCCCTGGCTGGCCTAGGACTAGCTATGTAGACCAGGCTGACTTTGGATTAGCCTGCCTCTGCTTCTCAAGTGTTAGGGTTAAAGGTGTGTGCCACCACTTCTAGGCCCAGTTCTTTTGAAAAAATATTTTTTTTATTCTTTTGACAGTTTCATAATGTATCTCTCTTGATCTTTCTGACTCCAATTGCCCCCCTCCCCCGCCCCTAGACTCCCCAACACAATCCCCTTTTCATCTGATTTCCTTCTTAACTCACTGAGTTCTGTGAGTGCTGCCCACATGGGCATGGGTGTGGGGCCTCCACTTAGTATGGGTGAGTCACTGGAGGCCAAAGCCCTCAAAAATGACTCTCATTTCCGCAGCAGCCCCTAGCTACTGGTAGCTTCCCAGCTAGGGTGAGGTCCTGTGAGTTCTGTGTTGGAATGTTGTCTTGATCTTGTACAGAAACCACGGCTGCTGTGAGTCCATACTTGAAGGCCATGCCGTGTCCAGAAGGCAGCACTTGACAGTACTCCCCCACCTCCTATGTTATCTCCACCTTGCCGTGCTGTCCACCAGGTCCCTTTAGCCTTGGGCAAAGGGTTGATAAAGACCTTTCAGTGAAGGTTGAACACTCAGTAGTCACTTTCACAGTCTTTTGACTAATTATGACTTTTCACATTAACTACTGCCCACTGAGAAAAGAAGCTTCTCTGACCAAGGTTGAGAGCTGCACTGTTTTATGGTTATCAAAATAAATATTTAGAGTGCAATTGGCAACATGAGCATTTAGTACGGCCTCAACTGTAGGTTTTTTTTTCTCACCACTGGAGCCTTCCCGGCCATTTGATTGGGTTTACAGTACCAGACATGAATTCCCTCCTGTGGAGCAGGCCTTGGTCCAATCAGAGAGCAGTTTGCTACCCCGGTACCAGTTGTGCCAGCATTGCACCAGTGGGTACATTTTACCTGATGGTCAGTGTTGTTATAGGAAGGGTCCAGTGGTCAGTAAGGCAGTTTCTTAGTTACAGTTCTATTGCTGTGATGAGATACCATGACCAAGGCAACTCTTTCAAAAGAAACAATTTAATTGGGGGTTTGCTTATAGTTTCAGAGGGTTAGTCCATGATCATCATGGCAGGAAGCATGGCACTGGAGTAGTAGCTGAGAGCTTTGTATTCTGATCCACAGGCAGCAGGCAGAGAAAGAGATGGGGCCTGATGGGGGCTTTTTGAAACTTCAAAGCCCACCCCCAGTGACACACTCCTCCAACAAAGCTACACCTAATCTAACAAGGCCATACCTCCTAATCCTTCCAAATAGTTCATTAGCTGGAGACTAAGCATTCAAACATATAAGACTTTCAGGGGGGCATTCTCATTCAAACCACCAAAGACCATTAATGTCTTTTCCCCCATTCAGCCTGTATATAACCTACAGAACTGTGAATGCTAGCCATTAGGGAGGAAGATTCTTGGCTATTTCCAGATTGATTTCTCTTTGTACTGCGTTCAAAATGTGTGGTGTTCATAGCAGTAGGGTCTTATGCTCTAGTTAAGGTTGACAACCAACCATGTTGATAATAGCCTGTCTTGTCTTGGAAGCCTTTGGGGCTTCCCTGATCAATAACATGTGGGTAGGTGTACCATACTTGGTACTGAGGTTTCCATATACTAACCATTTCTGCATTGTCAAGCAGTGCAGGGTACCATTGTTCCAATTCCTTTTTTAAAAATCATTTTTAATAGCTTATAAATTAGGGGTTTTTATAAGGATTTTTTATACATCCTTGGTTTTGGTTATTCCATTCCCCACTTCTTTCTTTCCTATTCCTCCACCCCATATCCCTGGGTAAACCTTTAACCCCCAATGTTCTCCCCTCTACTACTGTCCCCTTCCCCCAATAAACCTCCTACCTCCAGTTCAGTCTCTTTCTGGTTTCTTGACCTCTGCATACTCCCAAGTTCAACACACAGATCTAAAAATTTGAAGCTAGGATCAACATATGAGAGTGAGCATGTGGTGTTTGTTTTTCTGGACCTAAATTATCTCACTAGTGTGATATTTTCCAGGTCCATCTATTTTCCTGCAAATTTTATTTTTTTTTATAGTTGTGTATATGGACTACAGTTTCCCTATCCATTCATCAATTGATGGTCACCTAGGCTGATTCCATTTCTAGCTATTGGGAATAAAATTGCAGTGAACACAGATGTGTCGCTGTACTAAGGTGTGGAGTCCTTTGAGTATGCACAGAAGTGCTACATCTGGGTCATATATATGGTAGTTCTATTTCAGCTTTTTGAGGAACTTGGATGCTATAACCTGCCTCCTTGAAGAACAAGCATGAGAGGTGTTCAGGAGAGAATTGTGTGCTAAGGTTGGTAAAGATGTGTGCTGAGATGAGCCTTCTGTGTAGGCATATGCTAGTTTTGCTGTCCCTCAGGAAACTGCAAGTTATACATGCTGCATGATGAGTATTTAAGATATAGATGGTATTGAATTACAGTGTTCAGGATCTTCTCATCCATTGTGGCTATATCAACATCTGCCCTGAAGATCAAGGAGGAACAACTACTTCAATGAATCCTCCATTTTCCCAGTGTAATGGGGAACACATGTGTAATGGCTTTTCCCTTGTCACATAGCCAGTAACTTAAGAAGCTAGGATTTGAAGCAGGGAGACTAGTTAGTTTGCAGACTGTTTCCCTGGTCTTGCCAAGAGATCAGTGCATGAAGTAGATGAGAGGACAGACGTAGGGAAATGTGGTTGGACTGAAGGTATATTTTGAAAGTAGAGGTTTTTGCTAATGAAGGATTTGAGAGAAAGTATCATGTCAAGTTTTGGTCTGAACGATGTATAGATAGTTGTGTTATGTCTGAGAGGTGCAGGAGATGGAAAGTCAGTCCTTCAGCACCAAGCCTTTCTTTAGCACTGGAGTCCTTTCTTCCTGATGTGGTAAACTTGATTCCAGAGACTAAAATGTGTTGTCTGTTTAACCAGGTTAGGACATGACTTGATACATTGTAGGAACTCAACGTATATGTATTGATTGGGCATAATGATTCATAAATAAATTCTGATCTGGAGATGAAAAACTATTTCTGTGTAGTATGGTTGAGAAAAATTATTACTATTTTCAACAAAAATAAAGGAAATGTGCTAGAAACAAGATTTATTATTTTTTGCTGCTAATTGGACTTGTATTTTGTAGGTGGCACATTTTTACAATTCCATTGATCAACAAATGATTCAGAGTCAGAGGCCAATGATGTTGCAGTCTGCCTTAGCATTTGAACAGATAATTAAGGTAAGTGAGATCACCATGCTTTATGATATAGTTGAGTGGGTTCTTTCTCTGTTTTCAGTCCACCAACAGCCACTGTGCAAGCTTGATCATTCTGTCTCCAATGATTTCCTTCATTCTTAGTGAGTAATGCTCCACTGTAGATTTAAGTAATTATAATGCTTTACATACTTTGGTATTTGTTTTGAAGAGCTACATTAATATATATCATCTACAGCTTACATACTATTGTATTCTTTTCCACTAAGTTTGAGATCCTGGTATACAGAGGGTTTTTTTTTTTTTTTTTTTTAAACTATTTTCAGATTTTATAACTAAGAGTTGTTTACTTTTTTCTTTATTTAAATGTCCATACATAGGAAATTGAAAAAACTCACAATAGGTTTTAAACTACATGGTACTCTGTGGCAGCAAACATTTTGAAATTTATACTTTTTTTAAAGATTTATTTATTTATTATATGTACAGTGTTCTGCCTGCATGTAAGCCTGCATGTCAAAAGAGGGCACCAGATCTCTTTTATAGTCATCATGTGGTTGCTGGGAATTGAACTCAGGACCTCAGGACCTCTGAGCCATCTCTCCAGTCTGAAATTTATACTGTTAATCTTCATAGAGATCAGTGTTAAAAATTGGGCTTATAACATAAAATGAAACCTTTTTGGAAAAAAAATATATCTGAAAAAAAATAAACTATTGTTTATTGTATTGTAGAATTCAAAGGCAGGAAGTGGAGGCAAGTCACAGATTACTTGGGACAACCCTAAAGAATTAGAAGGCTATATCCAGAAACTCCAGAATGCTGCTGAGCGACTTGCCACTGAAAATAGGAAGTTGAGAAAGTGGCACACTACATTTTGTGAAAAGGTATTTTATTTATAGACTTTAATCATACGATGCCTAGAATGAATAAAAATAATAGTATAGAACTGCATTTTTTTTTCTTTTGAAGTAATTTGAGATCTAAAGCTACAGAACTACAGTTTGTTTCCCTTCACTTGACTGCTGCTGCTAAAACTCACCTAGCCAGAGTACAGATGTCAGTACCAGGAGACCAGCCTTTGCGGCTTGCACCTTTCCCCACAAATTCTATGTCCTGGCTAAGGACAGAACCCTGCTTTCCTCTTTGCATCTAGTAGTTGAGTGTGTGTGGTTCTCTCCTCATGATCTTGCTGCTTCCCATGTAGTGTTGGCTGTAACAGTACCGAAGTGATGGTTTGCCCTTCTCAGTGCATCAGTCAGGTACTGACGGGTTACACAGGGTGAGTGGTACCTCGTCACTCGATTAAGATGGCTGAGTCACTGGAAAGTTACTGTCTTCCCAACAGGTGGTCCTTCTTATGAATATTGATCTGCTTCGGCAGCAACAGCGTTGGAAAGACGGGCTGCAGGAACTGAGAACTGGCTTAGCAAGTGTGGCAGCGCAGGTGCGTGAGTTGTGCGTCCTTCGCGGTACCATCTTTTGGGAGTCTGGATGCTTGACTCAGTGACAAGAGCATCATGTAAAGTTATAAACATCTGTGGTACCCCTAACAGATACAGACTTCTCTGACTGACTCACATGTAAATGCCATAAATCCCAGTGAATTCGTGTGACCTGTGTCAAGGGGAGCTTCTGTGTTTCACACGATGCTATGACCATTCTCCTGACTTGGTGCTTACGTATATGCTGTTTGCTGTTCTTTCAAGACCATAACATCTGCAGAGTACAAGTTAGGTTCAAACCAAAGTCTGTGTGAAGGAACTGTCAGGATTCTTTCTTATTTCAGGGCACATTTTCATGTAACTAAGCTCTGAGTCAGCTGTTTTCTGTATTTTCTAGTTCTCAGAATTTGAAGAAAAAGCCCAAAATGTTAGAGTAGATGTCTTCATGCTTTATGAAAGCAAACAGAAGCCAACTATTTTGAGCAATTTAAGTTTCTTGTTTTTAAAATATTCAATGAATTATTTAGGGACTAGGAAATGAAGAGTGATACTTTGTTAAGAACTTTGAAAAAATACAAAAGAATCCACAAAATAGACCACTGTGAAACCAGCTTCAAATAAAAACATAATGTTGGCTTGAGTTTTTAATTTTAGTGAGTCTCTGTGTAATATTTATACTGTGAAATTTTCATGTTGAATATTTCATAATCCATCTTACTAAAAGTGGCAATTAGAGTTGCATATTTTAAGATATTTAAAATGAGTTTCAATCTGTTAAATGTGCTTTATGTAGCTTGAAAATCATAAGTTAAAAAAAATCATTGTGTGCCAGTTTTCAAATTGAAAAGGTGAATGCCGTTTCAGGGGTTCCAAGCCAGTGACATGCATGCCTGGAGGCAACACTGGAACCACCAGCTCTACAAGGCTCTGGAGCACCAGTATCAGATGGGCCTGGAAGCCCTGAACGAGAACCTGCCAGAGATAAGCATAGACTTAACCTACAAGTGAGATGCTTAGAAATCCCAATGTTATTTTTGAGTTAAATCTTTGTAATAATTTATATCTTAAATAATATAATTTTAGAAGATTTAAAATGCCATCCCTACTGTCTTTTCAGACAGGGAAGGTTACAGTTTAGGCCTCCTTTTGAAGAAATCCGGGCTAAATATTACAGAGAAATGAAGAGGTTCATCGGCATTCCCAATCAGTTTAAGGGAGTGGGCGAGGCTGGAGATGAGTCAATATTTTCTGTTATGATTGATAGAAATGCAAGTGGATTTCTGACTATTTACAGCAAAGCAGAAGATCTGTTTAGAAGGCTGTCAGCTGTTTTACATCAACATAAGGTACAGAGCATGTAAACTTCTCCCCTTGTCATAAATGTTACTGATTTAGTAAGTGTACAAATAATGTTTTCTCTGTGTGAAATGAACTTAAAGTGTGTAAACCAGGGAGGCAGTTTTATAGACTCTCAACCTAGGTTTATGCTGCGAAGGGAAAGAAGTGATGGCCAGTTTTGTCTTGATGAAGTTTGGGAAACTAGCTCTGTTTTCTTTTAAGTCAACTTGCAGTGTGATGTAACATTTGCATCAATTTTAATTTTGAAGACATATTTTGAGAGAGGGTGTTCAAATGCTAATTTAATTCCAGGGATTTAAAGGTGTACATTCTGAGAAATCTGCTACTAGGCAGTTTTGTTTTTGTGGGAATATAGAGTGTGCTTGCACAAGCCTAGGAGGTATTCATCTGGGCTGTATAGTTTAGACACCACAATGTATGCCCCCTGTTCCTGTTTAAAATGTCACTCTGATGTGATGTTTATTGTGACTATTTCTGAGTAAGTGTGATACTACCCAACTCCAAATACAAACTCTCATCTCAGTACTTATTTGTGCTGGACAAGAGTCATAGGTCAGGCTGGGCGTGGTGGCACACGCCTTTAATCCAAGCACTCAGGAGGCAGAGGCAGAGGCAGGTGGATCTGTGTGAGTTCGAGGCCAGCCTGGTCTGAAAGTGAGTTCCAGGACAGGCTCCAAAGCTACACAGAGAAACCTGGTCTCGAAAAACCAAAAACCAAAAAAAAAAAAAAAAAAAAAAAGTCATAGGTCAGAAACCTGATCAGTTCCTCAGCTGCTCTTGCACTGTGGATGTCTGCATTTTAGATTTCTAGATTGGTAGTAGGCTGAATACCTGTAGATGTAAGTTGTACTTCATAGGAGTGAGTGTACCCTTGAATTATGTATGTATGTGTATATATTATGTGTGTGTATATATATATGTATATATATGTATATATATATAAATCTTAGAAGAGATTCTAAAATGGTTTATTTTCCTCACTTTGTTGCTCTTAATCAGTGAGTCCTACTCTTTCAGTATCAGCGTATGGGTTCCCTCCCTCTCATTAATACAGCTCTCCTTCTTTAAGTAGGAATGGGTTGTGATTGGACAAGTTGACATGGAAGCTCTGGTTGAAAAGCACCTTTTTACTGTGCATGATTGGGAGAAAAATTTTAAAGCACTGAAAATAAAAGGGAAAGAAGTTGAACGGCTCCCCAGGTAGGAGAAGTCGGTGTGTGCGTGCAGCAGGCCAGAGTGCCTCTGCCTAGAGGGACCTTCATCCTTCTGTAGGCCAGTGTGGGGAGGGCTGGAGAGAGGGCTGCGGTCTAGGGACTGTTTGCTGAGCCCTGGTTGGGTAGAACGGATTAGAGCAGAGGCTGCGTTCAGCAGTAGGATGAGGAGCGAACATTTAACACAGTCAAGCTGAGAGCCTTCCAGAGAATGTAAAGCTAATGGAATCTGACTCCACACTTTGACTGTGCCGTTCTCTTCAGAAGGGCCTGGGAGGCATGGCACATGGGGACACATCTCGGCACTGTCGTAATGTGAACACAAGTATCTGAGGGGAATTTCCTAACCCAGCTTTGTGAGGACGTATGCCCTCTACCTGAAACTTCAACTGCTGAAGCTGTTTTTGACAGTGAAGTCCACGAGACTGAGCGTGTCACTTATGAAAGACAGCATCCATCACCCTTATTAACTTCGTTTTTCTTTTAGAACTTCACATAAATATGGGCAAGAAGAAGAGATACCTGAGAACAAAGTGCTTACTCTGGTAGTGAACCAAGTGTGTTTTGATGAGGAAGTCATGTCTGCTGAGGGGCTTAGCGAGTGGGTTTTGTAGTTAGGTGGCTGAGCAGTTGCATGACTTTGGTTCATTAAAAGTATGAACCTCAATTTCTTCCACTTTCAAAATATTTGCAAAGGAAGTAATACTTTTAAGGATTATGTGGAGTAATTTACATATATATTACTGATATAGATTATGTTTTCAAAAGTGGTTAATAGTTTTTACGTATTGTTAATACTGAATGGAATATATTCTGTGTTAGACATTGAACTAAGTATAGGGATTCAGAGGTCTTGGCCCCCTGTCCCAATTTGGGACAAAGTCAGGGATAGTTTTGTTAGGATATTAGCAAGCCTGAGATGTAAAAATAGTTACCTATCACATCTGTCTACCTGCTTACCTACCTGTTTATTTTTATGGTACAGAGGACTGAACCCAGCACCTTGTATATGCTAGGCAATTGCTCTACACCTGAACCGCACGCAGTACAGCCATTTTTATTTTTTAAACAGGTTCTCATTAAACCGTACAGCCTGGAGTTAACTGTCCTCCTTCCTTACGCCCTTGAGTACCTGGGACTATAAGCATGTGCCACCAGTACCATGAGTTAATATAGTGAGCTTGTTTCTAAGTTTTCACAGTTAATACTTTGATAATGCATTGGCATTTCCTGTGGACTGGCTTTAGCTATTGAGGGAATTTAAAGCTAGCCTGGCTATGTGAGACTAAGAAGAAAAAATTCTTTTTATTTTTTAATTTTTTTTATTTTTTGAGATTTTATATATTATATATTTATAATTTGATTTAATTTTACATATCAGCCACGGATTCCCCTGTCCTCCCTCCTCCCCCCCCCCCCAGGTAACCCCCCATTCCTATCTCCTCCAGGGCAAGGACTCCCCTGGGGATTCAGCTCAGCCTGGTAGATTCAGTCCAGGCAGGTCCAGTCCCCTCCTCCCAGGCTGAGCAAAGTGTCTCTGCATAGGCCACAGGTTCCAAACAGCCAGCTCATGCACTAAGGACAGGTCCTGGTCCCACTGCCTGGGTACCTCCCAAACAGTTCAAGCTAATCAACTGTCTCACTTATCCAGAGGGCTTGATCCAGTTGGGGGCTCCTCAGCTATTGGTTCATAGTTCATGTGTTTACACTAGTTTGGCTATTTGTCCCTGTGTTTTTTCCAATCTTGGTCTCAACAATTCTCGCTCATACAATCCCTCCTCTCTCTCATTGATTGGATTCCTGGAGCTCCACCTGGGGCCTGGCCGTGGATCTCTGCATCCAGTTCCCTCAGTCACTGGATGAGAGTTCCAGCACGACAGTTAGGGTGTTTGGCCATCCTATCACCAGAGTAGGTCAGCTCGGGCTTTCTCTCGACCATTGCCAGTAGTCTATAGTAGAGGTATCTTTGTGGATTTTTGGGGATAATTATGTCATCCCCCTCCTAACTTTCCCATATACCCCTTGTTGCTCTCTTTGAAATTCATAGTCTCTTTTTTTCTTTAATTGTTGTTGTGGTGTGTGTGTATTTCTAGGCATGTAAGTACAGCTCAGTCTGTCTAACGTGACTTGTGTTTTCAGTGCTGACCATGTGGTATTAGTCAACAAGTGGAGTGTTCCTCTTTGGGGAAGACTCCGTCTCCTGCTCTGTGTTCCTTGGTTACTTGTGGTTCTTTGTGTAGGGCTGAAGCCTCCTGTGCTTTCTGTGTCTCCTTTGGCATGTCTGTTGCTATTGTCCTTGTTCAGCTCATATTAGGCAGCCATTGTGAGACTTTATGGGTGTAGCTTCTGACATTACTGGGAGACAGAGACTCAGAAAAACTCCCTGGTCCTCTGGCTCTTAGCGTCTCTCAACCCTCTTTTCCTCAGTGGTCCCTGAGCTTTAGGTGTGGGAATTATGTTGTAGATGCGTCCACTGGGACTGGGTTCTACAACTCTGCATTTTGGTTTTCTGTAGTGGTCTCCTTCCATTGCAAAGAGAAGGTTCCTTGACAAGATGTGAGGACGACATTTACCTGTAGGCGTAAGGACAAATGTTTAGAATGTAGTCAGGATTATGCTGGTTTAGTAAGGTGGCAGTGTTAGATCTCTTCCAAGATCTGTGTTAGGAGAAATTCTAAAGCTAGGACATGGTGACACGCCTCTAATCCCAGCACTGAGGTAGAGGTGGGAAGTTCAAGGTCAGCATCACATGAGGATGCCTTGTCTCAAATCAAAACAAACAAGTAAACCAAAAGATTCACATTCTAAAGATAGAATTCATGAGACAAAATATATCTCTCTTAAAATTATAGCTAAAGTGTTCCTCATAAAATTTGATTTTTTTTTTTTTTTATATTGAGATAGCATAGCCCAGGCTGGCTTTGAACTCTCTTTGTAGTAAGGATGACCACACACTTGTGGTCTTCTTTCCTTCACTTTCCAAATGCTGGTGTAGAAGTGTCACTGTGCCTGGTGTATTTTGAATGCTTTATACTGTCACCAACATTCCTGAAAGTTCTCTTTGCCTACAAAGTGAAGACTAAAATTAACTGTTTTTTCCATTTTTGTCATTTTTATAGGTAATTTTATAAAACAGCATTGTTGGCTTTATTGTTTAGTGAATTAATAACCTATATTCATTGTATATTCTGTCCATATATTTTTTACCCTTATTTACATGTCAACTGCAAAATAATTAATTTACTTTATAAATATGAAATAAATATATGGTGAAACAATTTGAACCTGGGAATATTTAAATATATTCTATTGCTGGTGCTTCCTTCATAATTTTTAAAAATGGACATATTTCATGATTAAAAATTAGTACTTTAAGCCAGGTATGGTGATATATGCATATAATCGAAGTACTCAGGATGCTGAGGCAGGAGGATTTCAACTTTGAGGCCAGATTGGGAGGCCTTGTCAAACAAACAAACAAACAAACAAACAAACAAACAGAAAATCAGTCAATCAAGCAGGTAAACAAAGGAAATCATTGTTAAATGGACTTATTCACTGAAAACCTAGGCTGTGTATAGAAGGAATTATTTTGGATTAAATCTATTATGTATGCTCTTAAAGATTATGGTCACACTTGGATGGATTTGCTGAAACAGTTCTAACTCATGATAACCTGAGAACCTGTGTTCATTGGCTCCTCAGTGCTGTCAAGGTGGACTGTCTCAACATCAACTGCAGCCCTGTGAAGACTGTGATTGATGACCTCATCCAGAAGTTATTTGATCTGCTTGTCCTTTCTCTGAAGAAGTCCATCCAGAGTAAAGCCCTGTGTCTCCCTTTTGTGTGTTTAGAGCCATAGTTTCTGTAATTACAAAGTCTGACTCTCAAATTACAGGTTACAATTGAACTAGGATATCTTCTTAAATGAAATTTACTCAAAATGATAATTTTAAGAAAGTAGGAAAATTCTCATCTTTTAAACATATAAAAATTTTAGACAGTTTTGTTATTGGAAGTCTAGATAGTATTAATTTGTTGTCTGTAATGGAGAAGGATAGTAATTCTGACATAATTATTTATTCTTATTTCTCCAAATGGTAAGTTGAAGCATTTTAGCATTATTTAGAAGACTGGAAATATTTCTGATTGTTAGTAAAGATAACTAGGAAGAAATACATTTTAGGTTTTTTTTCCTCAAAAATTTCATAAATTTCTATTTAGATGTGTAGTGTGCTTTACCCGTATGTATACCACATGTGCCTGTTGCCCATGGAGATCAGAAGAGCATGCTGTTCCCTTGTAACTGGAGTTAGGGATAGTTGTGAGCCTCCCTGTGGGTGCTGGGAGCTGAACCTTGCTTCTCTTCAAGAGCAGCCAGTGTTCTTAAACGCTGAGTTTTCTCTCCTGCCCCTTTTAAGAAAAATTTAAGTGTAATATGAAACAACTTACATCTCTTGGGAAGAAAAGTTTGTCTTATTCTTCATTTCAAACTTTTGTTACCCAAAAGCAAGTGATAATTGAGAATGTAACATACTTTATGTAGTGATTACTTCTGAGGCCCCTTGATTTAGCAATCATGTAACCATAACTGAGCATTTTTTTGGTAATGATGTATCATCTCTTTCAGCTCATATACATGAAATTGATACATTTGTCACGGAGGCTATGAAGATCTTAACAATTATACCTCAGTCTGTGGAAGAAATAGGTGACACAAATTTACAGTATAGTAACCTGCAGGATCGGAGGCCAGAGGTGAGAATACAAAGTAATTGTCGTCATCCTTACTTTATAGAGATGTGTAAATTAGGTATTTTATGTGGTTATTTAGATCTATGTAATTTTAACATTGTGAAGAGGTTCGTATAATGTGGTCTAACTGGGCAGCTCATGTTTAGACTCGTAGTTGGTGTATTGATCTAGTATCAGTAGTACTTTGTTATCTGAGAGGTATTTGCAGCCTTGTTATGGTCTCATGTATTAGGGTAATAGTAGAGTAAGCAATCCACACTCTTGTTCAGAACTGGAGTCTTAGTGTGTGGACTATGATGTTAGAACGGACTTAGAAGAGATGCTCAAGAGAGCTCTCACAGTTAGAGATGGGAGTGAGATGGGTAAGAAGAGAATCCAGAAGAGGCAAGGCAGCATTTGCAGAACATTTAAATAATTAAAGTTTTGTTCAGAATAAGAAGGAAGAAACTCTAAATTGTTTATAAACTTTCCAGAAAAGGTGAAAAAAATCATCTCAGTGAGTGCTTGCAGTTTTGTTTTGTGTGTGGGTTTTTTTTTTTTTTTTTTGGTATAATGTACCTTATTTCCCATGTATATGCAGCCACTGTTATGCAGACCTTCATCCTTTCTAGTTCTGGCCTCAGGGCTCTGATCATGAAGGATATTGAACTTTGTTTGCCAAGAGCCTCCTTTGCATCTGTGGAAATGATCATGTCATTTCTGTCCCCGAGTCTGTCTGTGTGCTTGCTGGGTTGACCCACCTGGGAGGAGGGAACCTCAGTTAAAGAACTGCTTCCCTAAGATTGGTCCATGGACTTGTCTGTGGGTCATTGTCTGGATTGTTAATTGATGCAGGAGGGCCCCGCCCACTTTGGGAGATACATTCCTAAGCAGGTGGCCTGGGCAGTCTTAGAAAAGTGAGCCAGTAAGCAGCGTTCTCCATGGTCTCTGCTGAGGTTTCAGCCTTAAGTGCCTGCCATGACTTCCCTAAGCAATGGACTGTCTATTGGAAATGTTAGATGAAATAAATCCTTTTCCCCCAAGTTGATTTGGCCATAGTGTTTAACTACAGCAAGAGAAAGCAAACAAGGATAACACTGTATGACTTTTATAGGTTCAAATCTCCAAAACCATCCCTGCAACTCTCGAATGAAACCTAGCTTAATTATGGTGTATAATTAAAAGTAATGCTGCTGAATTCAGTTGGCAGGTATTTTCCTGAGAATTTCTGTGTCTATGCTCATCAGAGAAATTAGTCTATATGTTTCTTTTTCTCTTATGTCCTTATCTGGTTTTGGCAGCAGACACACCTTTATTTATCTATCTATCTATCTATCTATCTATCTATCTATCTATCTATTTATCATTTATTTATTTATTTGTTTGTTTATTTATTTTAAAGACATGGGTGGTTTCTTATCATTCACAGTAGATGAGTTCACTGTGTAGTGGAGTATGACCTTGAATTTCTGGTTCTCCCAATTATTATTTTTTCATCTTTTTTAACTTCTGACATTATAGTATATTTGTTACACCTAATAAGAAGCATCAGAAACCTTATAGCTGGGACTTTAACAAATTATTTAAAAACAAAAACTGTTTAAAATTTTATTTTATTTTAAAATAAAAATCATGAAATAAGAATCAAAGTAATGAACTCTTGAGGGACTAATAAAATGATCTATTGCTTCTTTTAACCCTCAGGTTTTGCCCTTGTTTCAACAAGCTGAAGACAAAAACAAGCTTTTGCGAACTGTGTCAGGCAGTGGAGTGGAGACAGTTAGCAATCTGAGAGCCAAGTGGGACAAATTTGAGCTGATGATGGAAAGCCACCAACTTATGGTCAAAGACCAGGTGAGAGTCTCAGCTGGTCTCCGAGTGTTGCCTGCGTGTGTTTCAGTGTAGCCTGGCCTCGGGAGGTCAGTGTTCCTTAGTGGGAAAGAGGGAGAAGGAGAGGGTGCCATCTTGCTTCTCAGGCACAGTCTGAGGCTGCACACACCGGTCTGCACTCCATGTCTTGTTGACTGGCTAGTCTTAGCTCACAGCTGCAGAAGACCGAGAAGTAGCCTCCTTAGTTAGGAATGGGTGTGCAGGTAGAACAGCAGGCTTTGGATTTGTTTTTATTTTTTATTTTATATGTTGGATGATTTTCCTGCATGTGTGTCTGTGTGCCTGGTGCTTCCAGAGGCCCAGAGAGGGTGTTTGATCCACTGGAATGGAAGTTACAGAGGATTATGAGCCACTATGTAGGTGCTGGGAATCCCAGGTTCTTAGGAAGAGCAGCCATCCCTCCAGCCCTGAACTGTTTTCAAAATGATGTCACTTTTGTTGATAATTGTAGGTATGCTTTGAACTTAAGAATTGTTAGTGTTTATAGCTGACACTTATTTCTCATTACTGTAAATTTATATTCTAATGTTTGTTACTAGATTATTTTATTATAGTTGGAATTGACAAGATAAAAAAGTCTTTCAGTGTTGACATTTTCCTCACCTTTAAATGAAAATGCTAGAAATGAAAATGTGAAAACTGAGAACTGCTAAACTCCTTGAACTCTGGCTTACAGATTGAAGTGATGAAAGGAAACGTGAAGTCACGACTTCAGATCTATTACCAAGAACTGGAGAAGTTTAAAGCTCGTTGGGATCAGCTGAAACCTGGTGATGATATTATTGAAACTGGCCAACAAAATACTCTGGATCAAAGTGCAAAGTCTATAAAGGAGAAAAAAATTGAGTTTGATGATCTTGAAGTCATAAGAAAAAAGCTAGTGTAAGTTTTATTTTGTTTTGTTTTGTTTTTAATTCATGATGCTTAGTTTGAAAAACATTTTATGCCTTTGTACTTGGCTTCCTAGCTGTAAATATAACTGTTTTTAATATCTTTCTTCATAAAATTCAGAAAATTTAAGACTACAAACAACCTCTTATACCCTTGCATTCTTAGGAGCTGTGGTTGAACTATATAAGGATATTAAGATAAATTTAAAAAAGGACTCATGAGAGATTAGAACATTAAATTTGCTTACATATTAAATTCAGAAGCTGTAATATTGTTTTGATCTCATCCTATTTAAAAATGAAATATTTAATTTTAAGAAAAATACTGCTAACACCTCTTTCAAAAACAAATCTGGGTGTTGGGGAGATGAGCGCTTATACATGCATGGGGATGTGTTTGACTCTTCAGCTCTCCCACAGAGGTGGGGCATGGCCTGCGCATCTGTAGTCCCAATGCTCATAGCATTTAGGCAGGGATGCTGCTCGGGCTGGCTGACTGTCTAGCCTATCCACAAAACAACCAGGAGTTCAGGTTCAGTGCAAGAAGAATAGAAAGTTGTAGAAGAGGATGTCTGACTTACCTCTCTGGTCTACACACACACACACACACACACACACACACACACAGGCATCTAGTCAAATAAGTAATAAGATATATAGAAAAAATGTTGCTGACTCATTTTATTGGTCACAGCAATTGATTTGTGCAGTGTTTTACATATGGCCTATGTGGATAAATGTAGCCCTAAGATGAGTGTGTAGACATTTTCTATCACACGTATTAAATGGTAGTATGATTATTAGATTAAGAATGTCCTATAGTCAACAGAGAAGATATTTTATTCGATCAGTCCATAGACGTATAAAGCAAACATTTAAATATATATTATAAACATAAAAATATCTTTACATGTACTGTCTTTACATTATACCTTTGAAAAAGTGCCCATAGTATGAATAAAGTAAAATTCTTACATAAAGTAGGCAGTTGTCCCTGTGTATTTCAGCTACAGAATGTGGTTAAGGAAATTATTCTCTGACAGTTTTTCTTTCTTTATAAATTCAGTATTTTGATATTTATTTCTGTAGGGATGACTGCCATCATTTTGGACTAGAAGAGCCTAACTTCTCTCTGGCCTATAGCATCTCTAAGGACATTGAGAGCTGTGCACAAATTTGGGCTCTTTATGAGG
Source organism: Peromyscus eremicus (assembly GCF_949786415.1). Taxonomy (NCBI): domain Eukaryota; kingdom Metazoa; phylum Chordata; class Mammalia; order Rodentia; family Cricetidae; genus Peromyscus; species Peromyscus eremicus. The sequence goes on along the minus strand of NC_081422.1, from coordinate 4,570,878 downwards.
AGTTCCAGCAAGGTCTCCAGGAAATGGCCAATGAAGATTGGATTACTTACCGGTTTGATTCTAAAGCAATATTTATGTTCCTATAGTTTGCTCTTTTTGGAGGAAGTGTGAATTTAATGTGTGTTCATGTTCTTTTACAGGACTAAGACCTATCTGTTTGAGGAGTTTCTGATGAGCTGGCACGACAGATTGAGGAAGGTTGAAGAACATTCGGTCATGACAGTGAAGTTGCAGTCAGAAGTTGACAAATACAAAGTAAGGTGGTTTTCTCTATTCTGAGACTTGAAAATGATATTTGGGGCTATTGTTTATCTTTTTATTATTTCCTGTCTGAACCATAGTTTAAAGTTATTTTTCAATTATATGAAAAATAGGAATAACATAAATTATAAAAATTTTAGATACAGTTCTGCTACCAGCTGGAAAGCAATGTAATTATGGAATTTAAAGGTTTTTGTTTGTTTGTTTTTGTTTTTTGTTTTTTAATATGGTTTTTCAAGAGATAGGGTTTTTCTGTGTCCCCTGGCTGTCTTGGAACTCACTCTGTAGACTAGGCTGGCCTCAAACCTGGAGATCAGCCTGCCTCTGTGTCCCAAGCACTGAGATTAAAGACGTGTGGCACCACCGCCCAACGAGTTTTTGCTTGCAATAGGGGTTATACATAGGGTTTTGTGCAATAATGGAGATTAAGCCTAGGGCCAGACAAATGCTGTACCAGTAGGACTTGTAGTTACTGTTAGAGTGTTTGTGTATCCCATGAAAGCAGGGGTGTATGTTGTCATGTTTTTATATATATTAAACTACAAATGTAATGTGCATGTGTTTACAATAATGTTTTAAAAGAACTTTATATAATTCTATTTAAGACTTTGTTTGCAAGATTATTAAATAACAGTAATTAAAAATTACTGATGAAACTGAAAGTTAAGATGAATGTGAATAACTTGTATTTTGCAAGGACATGAACATATGTGTAAGTCTACGTTTTACTTTCTTTTTCTTTTCTAACAGGTTATAATTCCTATCTTGAAATATGTGAGAGGGGAGCATCTTTCTCCAGACCACTGGCTTGACCTTTTTCGCCTGCTTGGCCTTCCTCGAGGGACCAGTCTAGAGAAATTACTGTTTGGTGACTTGCTCCGGGCTGCTGATGCAATTGTGGAGAAAGCTTCAGACCTTAAAGTGAGGCTTATAGTCTGCTAATCCTTTTCATTTAGCATCTGTTCTTCCTGTAAAGCAGTAACAGTGTCTGTTGTTCCGGTATTCATGGTTGGTAATGCATCGTACCTGTTTGGACCTGTTAGATGAGGTTATTCAAACACTAGTAGAGGCCCCTCCCTAGAGAAGGGAAACTGTGAACTACTAATACTTCTTTAGAGAGGGAAGTCACCTGCATGAAAAATGCTAGCAGATAAGATTCATTTCACGTGCAGTGCGCTTACAGTCATGTGGAATACTGTGAGTAGAAGCTAGAGGTCAAGAGGCCCTTCAGGTAAACTGGTAACCAGCTGGTTACCAACCATGGCTGGAAAATGTCTCAAGGAAAATGAGACTGCACAGTTGTTGGGGGATATTTGATCATACTGTGAACCCCAAGTTAGCGTTTATGTTAATTAAATAAAACTAACCTTGGGTCAGGAGGCTGAGTTAGCAACTAGTTGACAGAAAGTAATTGTAGAGCATCAGAGGGCATCTGGAAGTGATAGAGAGATACAGCAGAAGTAGTAGGGAGGTATTTTGAGTGGTGAGGCATTTTTTTGTTTTGGCCGAGCAGAAGAACTGCATGCAATTTGGGAGACGTCAGAAAGGAGAGAAGGTTAGCTAGTTGCTACTCAAGCTCTCTGAGCTTGCGGGTTTTCACTCTAGCCTTTGAATCTCAAGTCTTATTTATAAATAGAATGATAGAGATTTAGTTAAAGCTATGCCTGCAGGAACAGATTTCCCACCAGTCTGGGGCCTGAGTGGCCAGGCCACTGCCAGAGAAGCAGGCTGGTAACTGTGGAGTTGCAGTTGTTGGCTGAAATAGCAGTAGATTAAGGTGCAGTCAGTTGTGCCGAAGATAAAACAGCACACAGTCTGTCAGGAGCTCTATTCTGTGTTTTGGCCACTAGTGATAAAGTGGAATGCTTTTGATGCTTCATTATTTTATCTCCTATAAAAATGTAAAGCTTTATGTTTGTTAATAATCCTAGAGCATGCTTGTTAATCTCTGAGGTTATGACATGATTCCTGCACAAAATAACTGTAGTTGTTAACCACATCAGATGCAAAATAATTTGCAGTAAGGTTTCCATAATATTCTGATTGTTCTAGTCTCTCAAATTTTGGCCTTTGTAGATACTTAAATTTTTTTCTTGTTTTATTTTTTAGTTGCATGTGCCTTGTATTCTAAGTGTGTGTGTGTGTGCCCATGCACATGCATGTGGAGACAAGAAGTTGGTGCCAGATGTTTTTCCTTTAATGCTTTCCACCTTATATTGTGAGACAGGGTCACTTGTTGAATGTAGGGCTCACCAGTTGGGTAGGCTGGCTGGCTGGAAGGCCTCAGGGATCCTTCTGTCTCCCAGACTGGTGCTGGTATTACAGATGTGTGCTACTGTACCTGGCCTTTATGTGGGGCTGGGCATTAAGTCTTAGGCATTTTATCTGCTAAGCCCTAGCCCCCCTCTTTAGACATGAATAGCATAAGGCAGAAGTTTGTATATATTTGATCATGTGAACATGAATGCTTAATATCTAATATGCCTGATGCAATATCCAGTTATTTTCTAGGATTACATGTAAAAATGTATCTAACTTTTTCCTAATGGTGAAAAGCCATATAGTATTTTTGTAAGACTGTATGTGTGTGTGTGTGTGTGTGTGTGTGTGTGTGTGTGTGTGTGTGTATGCATATGTATGTATATGCTTGTTTTTGTTACAGTATAGATTGAGACAGTCTCATGCAGTCTTAGCTGGCTTTACACTGTGCTGCTGAAGAGGACATAGAATTTCTTGATCCTCCTGTCTCCATCTCCCAAGGGCTAGGATTATAGGCGTGGACCACCATACACCACGACAGTGTATTTCTTATGATTTATTTATGGGATAATTAATTTTGAAATAACAGATATTAATCTTTCATGTTAATAGGATTTAAATAGTCGGGCACAAGGGGAAGTTACCATCAGAGAAGCTTTGCGTGAACTTGATCTGTGGGGAGTTGGAGCAGTGTTCTCATTGATTGATTATGAAGACAGCCAGAATCGAACTATCAAGCTGATTAAAGACTGGAAAGACATAGTGAACCAGGTTGGAGATAATAGATGCCTTCTTCAGTCCTTAAAAGATTCTCCATATTACAAAGGATTTGAAGATAAAGTGTCAATTTGGGAAAGAAAACTTGCACAGTTAGATGAGTACATGCAGAATTTAAACCATATTCAGAGAAAATGGGTGTATTTGGAGCCCATTTTTGGCCGTGGAGCTTTGCCTAAAGAACAGACACGCTTCAACAAAGTTGATGAAGATTTCAGGTCAGTACAGTTGTGTAGACGTAGGCGTGGGTGACGTAGGCGTGGGTGATGTTTGCTCCTGTTGTAAAGTGCTCAGTCTAAGTGATCACCCTCACTCTCTGGGTGTGAGTGTCCTCAGTAGGTCTCGTAGTCTGCCCTCTGCTGTGCTGTCTTTCTGAAGCACTTTGGTCTGAATGAGTCTTTCCCATCCTTCATATATGTACTTAGATGGTGCTTCCCTTTTTCCTGCGAGGCAGGAAGCCTCCCTGAGGTCTGAGGAAGGCCTCTGTCATCTTTACTAGTGGTAGAGTCGTTTCTTTCTGTTTGCTGAGACCTTGCATATATGTACATCTGGTGCTTTTCTTCTAAGCTTTAAAACTCCTAAACATCCTCAATCCTCGGGCGAAACTAGTTCTCCAGCACCATTCGCCAGTGCTTTTTCGTCCTGCTGACTCAGTAAGTTCTGCCAGCTGGCTGCTGCTGGCAAGACATACGGGGCATCTTGGTGTCTTTCATTTCCTTCAGTCTGTGTTCTCATTTTCCGTCTTTCTCTCTCACGTAGCTGCTACATTAGCCTTCTGACTTCTTGAACTTTTTCACATGGTAGCAAGAATAATCATTTAAAATGAAGTTTCCTTGTTTTTAAAACTTCATTACTGTAATTAACTTTTGTGTGTATGGTGACTTGTTGCACTAAGCAGGAAGCCTGTGTGTCCCTTGCCGTCCTCCAGCCTCCGCTTCTCTCCTTCGGTGTCTGGGTACACGTAGCTGTTTCCCAGGGCCTCAGATATAAACTCTTCCTCTGTTTATTCTTCATTGTGCATATCTCAGCTTGGTTCACTCCTCCAGAGAAGGCTGAAGTGTGGATTGTCCTGTTAATCACTGTGCCAACACTTTGTACCTTTGCTTCTTTGTGTGTATTATACCTAAGTATTTCAAGGCATTACTTAATGCCCTTCTGTGTCATTGGACCATTAGTTCTAGGGCATAGGACTTAATATTTACTGAATGAATGAATAAAGAGGATTTGGAATATTTGATGAAAAAATTGCAATGGCATTAATTTTAGTGTGGTTTATTGGAAGCATAATAAATTATTGTTAATATAAATGTTCTTAATTTGAAACATGAAAATGTTTTCATTTAAGGCAGAAACTTAGCATAAATGTGGAAATAATTTTTATTTTGTAGATCAATAATGATGGACATCAAGAAAGACAATAGAGTCACCACATTGACTACTCATGCAGGAATCCGAAATGCTCTACTAACAATACTTGATCAGCTTCAAAGATGTCAGAAATCCTTAAATGAATTTTTGGAGGCATGTCTTCTTATTTTAAGCTTTAATAAATTATAACATATTCAATATCTTAATTGTTGTAAAGAGAAAAAGCTTTTTTCTTCTTCTTTTCCTTTATATTAGGAAAAACGGTCAGCATTCCCAAGATTTTACTTTATTGGCGATGATGACTTGTTAGAAATCCTGGGCCAGTCCACTAACCCGTCAGTGATTCAGTCCCATTTGAAGAAGCTGTTTGCTGGTAGGAATCAACATCTGTCATCAGATACTCAGTGTTAACTATCTTCCAGGCATAATGTTCTGCCCTTCACTAAACACAGTTCATACCCCCAACTCTCAGTGATTGGTGAAGCTAGTGAGTTAATAAGTACAGTGTGTACAGTGTGGCAGTTCTCTGATGAACTAAGTATGTAGTGCGATAATTACATCTATGAAGAATTCAGCTCAGTTTTGGGGTGTCATGGAGTCGGAAAGTTAGAGGTGTTAATTCAAAGAAAGGTCACTTACACAGAGGGCAGAGGCTGTGCAAGGCCTGAAAGTGGAGAAGGATATTGAGGTTGAGGTGTTAGGGATGAAAGACCATGAAGTTGAGATTCCCAGTGGACTACTGTGTTCACAGAGACTGTAAGGGCATTTCAAGCTGGGGGTTCTCTGTGTAGTGGCAGTTAATGGGAATAGGAATGATCACTCAATGAAAAATTAGTGCCTTTTGTGTTCTTGCTGTTGAGCCACTTGAGTTGGGTACTTTTGGCAAGTCAAAAAGCTTCTTCAGAAAGTAATGACTGACTTTTCTTAGATACATTATTTGGAAAAGACCTGCATTTTCAAATTAACTTTCAAAAGCAATTGTTTTAAACCATTTTTATTTGTAGTCAGATCAGCAAACTGTAGCCTATGTGGTTAGGCTTTCTTACTATCATTTTTTAAAATAGGGTTTTATTGAAATATAATCATGTGTGTTAGCTTTACATATTGGCTATTGTTGCCTTTGTGATCTGAATTCCGAGTTGTCATAGACAGAGAAACTGGCCCATGAAATCTCAAGTACTCTACATTCTCCTTTATGGTACAGTTTCCAGTGCCTGTGAACCTGAAGCTGTAGGTGTGGCCCTCTATACTCACTACACTTGTGCAGCCACCACTTTAAGATACAAAACGTTTCCAGTAGCTCTGAGAATTCCCTCATGTTGTCAGTCTTCTTCCCATTCCACTGGCCAGACAGTCATGATTGCTGACATTTTAAGAACTTCATGTAAGTCGAATCATCCCTATGTATTCCTCCTTTTTTTTTCCTCTTTGGGGTTGCATTGGTATGTGTGATGCATTAGGTAATAGCCAGAAAGAGAGTCAGGCCCTGCAAGCTTGCTGCACAGCTATTGGTGATGTGCACATCTCAGCTGCTCCTCCGTAGGCGGCATTTCTGATTTAGAAGGATGGTTATACCATGCCTACAGCTGCTAACATCGTCTAGCTGGGCTGATGCCGCAGGTTATCCGCTGTCATGTTGATGTGTTTATCTACTTTCTGGGGAGCCTTGGAATCATTTCTGCTTTGTCTGCTCACCTCGTGACCTGTTGGTTATGTCCCATTTACTGACATGACTAAAGCTATTTCCTGATAATGAATTTATCTATTTACTGTTTTCACTTTTGGATTATTTCAGTTTTGGGTTAAGATAAATAAAACTTGCAAACTTTCATACATTTCTCTGGATATCTATTTAAAAAAATAGCTAAATATTTAGTTAAGTAAACATTTATTTAGGCTTTGTGTGAAGCTTCCTAGTCATAGTCCAAAGAGATTGTGATGTATGAGAGTTAAGCATTCTGATGGATTGCTATGTATTAGTTGATTAGAGTGTCTAAAATTCTTCCTGGAAAATGATAAAATTGAATGAATAAACATACATACAAGCCAGGTATCTATATCAATATTAGAACGATCAGTGAATGTTGTTATGGTTAGATGTTAATACAATATTTAAAATTAGTAATAAGAATACCCAGTGAAAATATTTTTTCCTTAAGACATTTAAATACAAAGATTACTACTATATATGTTATGTCATGTACATTATAATCCTGTTGTGTCTATTTGAGTATATAATATATGTGGTGGTGGAAAATGTGTGTGCGTGTGTAGCATATTCATCATTATCCTTTAACTCTTTGTCTTTATATTGCTGCTTTCGATTAGGTTATTGTGTGTGTGGTACCACGGATGTGATCCAGAGCCTTGTGCTTGATGTGACAGTGCTGTGCACCCAACTGCACCCTCAGCCCAGTGTTGCTTTTGTGTTGTAGGCATTAACAGTGTGTGCTTTGATGAGGAGTCCAAACATATAACTGCAATGAAGTCACTAGAGGGAGAAGTTGTACCTTTTAAAAGCAAAGTTCTCCTATCAAATAATGTAGAGGTGAGCAGTTCTATTTCATGAAATGAACCATACGAAATTTGAATCAATTAATTGAGTCAGTTTGTAAGATAGAATTGGTTAATTTAGGTCTTTTAGGAAACTCAAACCTTATCTTAAAAAATGTTTGGCCTTGTGAGCTCCCAAAAGTTGTGGTATTAAAAAGAGTGGATTTTTGGTTTTTGAAATACAGCATTTAATTCTATAAAGAGCTTTAGTTCTGGAGTAAAAAAGACTTGGATATTAATCTTAGCTACATATTGTGTCAGCTCTATGACTGAGAGGCCATTTTCTTACAGGGAAATGGGAATCTTAACTCTTGTTGCAATGATATTCTTTTGAAAATTAAATAGAATACTTGGCTTTAAATGCACTAGGTAGTTTGTGAAACATTTAGTAATTCTTATTTTTTAATATGAGTTTTATGAGATCATTTAGGTAAGTAAACAAGTTGACACCAGTAGTAGTTTGAATCACTTTGATTTGTAGTTTTTATGCTCACACTTAGTCCTGCTTAGGCCTCAACATTCTATCGGATTTCAGGTATTTCAGTCAGGTGGTTGAAAGCACTGATGTTTGCCAAGTAACTGCCATTGTTGGTTATGAGTTTTGTGTTCTTTCTCTCAGTTGGCACAGTGGATCTAAGATATGGACTAGATCAGTTATGGCAGTAAAGCAGAAGCCGAGCTTCTGGCAGCTCTCGTGATTAGCAGAGCATCTCTGTGGCCGGCACTGAGAGAGTCCCTCTTTGCGGACAGGGTCTTGTTAAGTTTCGGCTAGTCTGGTGCTCATGTAGACCAGGTTGGACTCATGTCAGTCCCCCTGCCTCAGTCTCTTGAGCAAACTACCATGGCAAGCTTCAGATTTTCAGCTTTTAGCTTCAGTGGCTTTGAACTGTTTTAGGACTGGCAAGTGCCTACAGATGAATGAAAAACTGGAGCTAGAGTAAACTTAAGAAGAGATGAAGACCTACAACTGTAGCTTTTGTGCATATATTTTTGTATGTGATAAACTATTAAGTTGTGATGGGTAGTTGCTGTTATGTTTTGCAGCTCTTATTTAACCCCATATGTGTGTGGGAAGTCAGTGGGCAGTGTTGATAAACAAACCCAGGGCCTTGTGTATGCTAGGCATGGTTCTGTCACTGAGCTGCACCCTCTACACATTTTAAATTAAATTTTATCATGTTACCTATAATCAAGTGAGTAGATAAATATATTATTGGAACACTGGAACAATATCAGCTTAAAAGACAGCCTGATCCCTCCTATACTATATTCATCCTGATGAGGCAACCCCTTCTGTGATTGAGCTTTCCTGATCACTAGATCACCAGGAGACTCGGCTAGCTGTTTGCCCGGGACTTTACTGGTTTGCCATCATAATGAATTGACTGGGCTCCTTTGGAAATGTTTGCATAGGTTTTTATATCATACCAGTCAGTAGTACATACTCAGTACTGGCCTGGGGTGTGAGTGTTCACACTCAACATTGTCCTAAGAAGTGAAAAGAAGCAAAACAAGACTTTTTCTCAAATTATTTAAATAATGAAGAATGATATACCACACAGTGCATTTGAGGAGTGCGGTCTCTAAGAATTCATACCCAGTCTGCACTGAAAGAATGTGGTTAGGCATAGACTGTGTATTTATCGCACACCTCCTATGTGTTATTTTCTCCATTCATTTTCAGGCATGGTTGAATGATCTGGCTTTGGAAATGAAGCAGACTTTGAAACAATTGTTGAAAGAATGTATTACTGCTGGGCGGAGTTCACAAGGTGCAATCGACCCATCTCTGTTCCCTTCCCAGGTGAGAGGACCGTGTCTAGGGTATGGTAGGCATGGGTCAGCTGCTTCAGATAACTGGCGTTGATATCCTTAGTTCAGTACTTAATTAACAACAATATATATTCCTTTAAAAACCCGTGTCTTCTTCCCTCAACCCTGAAGGGAGGTTGAAGCGCACAGCAGCAGGCTGTTTGCAGGCTCCATCACTTCCCTGGGGGGACATTTAGGAGGGGGAATTGGACAGAAGCCAGCATCCTGCCTCAGGTGATGAATCCATTGTCCCTGAAGATGGGCGTGTGTGTGTGTGTGTGTGTGTGTGTGTGTGTGTGTGTGTGTGTGTGTGTGTGTTGTACTACTGCTGCCACATCTCTGCCTCTCTGCCCTTCTCATGGGGTCATCTCAGATGCTGGAGCTGGAGGAACTTAGTTAAAATACAGAAACACTGCGCTGGAATACTGGCTGGGAGCCTCAAAGCTAGGCCACATGGTGGGTTATAGAGATGGCTGTAAATCAGTGTTAACAGCAGTGCATGCCTGCGACACTGGATCCTAGATACACCACCACCTCCTAGTCCTTGTTCTAGGCTGTGGAATGATGGAGCACTAGTAATGACTGTGTTCAGGGTGCTGCTGTTTAGGATTTGGTCAGCTCAGTGTTAACAGGTGTAGGTCCTTAGCAGTTTAGCTCTTGGATAAGCATTGAAATGCATGTTAGTTCTTACAGAACAGTGCATTCATCATCTTGCAACCAAGCCCAATGATCCTGGAACTCACAGGGTAGAAGGGAAGAACTAGTTTGTGGGAGTTATTTTCTGAACTCCACATGTGTGCTGTGGTGCATACATAGGTATGGGCATGCACAATACTGTTTTTTAAAAATGTAATGGAAATTGTAGCAGAGGATCTGTCCCTAGCCCCTCCAATCCAAACAACTATCAGTGGTTTTCCCTAAGAGGGTGTATTGGAAGTCATTTTTCCTAAAATCTTTTAAGATTGTTTGAATCTAGTCTTTGTCTTTTATTGTTTATAATTCTGGAACTGGTTCTGAGATAGAGTTTGAAAACTAGGTTTAAGTTTTAAGGTTTTTAGTAAGCACCAGCAATTGTAATACCCATGCACTGGAAATCATACTTAAGCATAGAATACAAAATGACTTAATCTCTTTTAAGTCCTGAACTGTCTGAACTTATCTAAAACATTCAGTGAAACCAGGATACCAAAACTTTTTCCTTGGGTAGGTTTTAGCTAGGTGATACATATATTTCAAACTATTCCTATCATTCTTTATATTACAATGTGAAAATGGAAGATGATAGCCAGCCATGTTGATTTTTAATCATCCTATGTTTTGTTTAGTAACGTAGGTATGTGTTTGCAGGACAAAGAAGCATCAACAGGACTTTATCCACATGAAGAGTCATTTTTCTTGTTCTTTAACAGATACTGTGCTTGGCAGAGCAGATCAAATTTACTGAAGATGTAGAAAATGCCATCAAAGACCACAGCCTCCACCAGATTGAGGCACAACTGGTAGCTAAACTGGAGCGCTACACCAGTGTTGACACGAGCTCTGAGGACCCAGGGAACTCAGGTATGGGGACTGCACTTTGTGTTGCTGCCTGTCTTAGCCCATCTGTTGTGAGGGCTCTGTAGTGTCCAGCCTCCAGTGACTTACAGGGTACTTAAAGTTTTCTTCTTTTTTCTTTCCTTCTCCCTTTCTCACTTTTTTTCTTGATTTTTTGAGACAGGGTTTCTCTGTACAGCCTTTGCTTTTCTGGGAATTGTTCTGTAGACCAGGCTGGCCTCAAACTCAGAGATCTGCCTGCTTTGGCCTCTGAAGTGTGGGATTAAAGGTGTGCCACCATTCCTGGCTTATACTTAACTTTTTATTTTCTACTCAAAATCAGTATGTACTACTTGAGGTGGAAAGTCAAAGTTTTACTCACACGAATTTCTTTATGCTTCTGTCATGTCATTTATATGTACTGACATTCATTTTTGCTTTGAATTCTAAGATATAGTTTAAAGAGTTGAGAGGAAAAGACTGATTTACTCAGTATACTTCAGTGCGTATTCCAGGCTTCCTTCTGGTGCCATTGTGGTTTTCATCTCAGTCACTTTTAAGAGTGAATCTGGAAGGAGTTGGAGGAGCAGTAAGGGGTGGATATAATCAAAACATTGTATTACTTTCTCAAAGATTTAATCAAAAGTATTATACATATTTAAATAGAAGCTAGAAAAAAATCTGGTTTGTAGTTTTCAGCTATAAAATTTCTGTTTGTTCATATGTTGTTTTACTTCTTTGTTGACATTGTTCCTGTTCATTTCAGAAGTGCCTGTTACCTTTTGGAGTGTGTTGTTTGAGGCAAGGCCTCTTGTAAGCAGGTCAGCCTGCTGAGTGCCAGATCTTACAGTGCCTCCTCACTCCCAGCCTTGGTGGAGCACTGTTTGAACTGTCTTAAAGTCTTACCTAGTTTTTTCTGACTGCTGCACCCCAGCACCAGTACCAGGCAGTTGTCTGTCTGTACATAGACTCGGATGGTCGGGCTCCTTGAGTGTTAAATCACAGGGGAGTATATACTGGACATCTCTGTTATGAGTGTCTGGGTCTTTGCTTGACTCTCAGGCACAAGTGGACGTTTTTGAATTAGTGACATGAGCCCCAAGTTGTGGGCTGTGGCTCCTGTAGTGCCCGTCTCTCTCCAAACTTTGCCTCTTGACTCCAGCCCATGTGTGGTATTTGTGTGACAGTCAGTGCCCAGTGCCCAGTGTCACCTCTTGGCAGCATGGAGTTGATGAGCAAATCCCAGTGTCGTCCTTCTCTGTTGCTATCCTAGGCACCTCTGTGTCCCTTTGGGTCCTGTGGCCTGGAGTTGCATTTCCTTCCGTGTGTATTTATTCTCTTGTGTGCTCCGAGGGCGTCTGTTGGTTGTGCTACTTGGGAGAACAGAGGACAGTGAACAAGTGTGGTTTGCCTCTTTCTCTTGGATTTTCTTTTTGAGAAAATAAATCATTTTCTCAAGGATTTTTCCTTGAATTTTGGGGGAAGATACCTTCTTCCTGCAGCTTTAGGCCTTTCTGAGTTCCAGATGTCAGTGTTTTAGGGCACCATAAGACATTTTCTGCCTCTCAAATTTTATTTAGCTAGAAGCCTGTTAGAGTTCTGTTCTGTCCCAAGCTTGGCTTCTGATTATATGGTCTGGGACTCAGGATACCAAAGAAGCAACAACAAAAGAATATAACTTGCCTGTGGGCTTTTTAGCAGTTGTAATTCTGGCCCTCATCCCCAGTTTGCCTACTATTTGAGCCATAAGAGTCATTCCATACAGGGGTTTTGCTGCATTTAGAGGGGAAGAGGACAGGGTGTATGTCCTTTCTTGGGCTCCCCGTCTGACTGAATTTTATGCCTTTTACAAAGTTTTGCTACTACTTGTTGACTGTTGGTTTTATATGACTTATTTATCACAGTATTGCAGTGAATCTTGAAATTGACATTTAGAGTCTGACATGTGTGCACAGGATGTAGCTCACACTAATGTTGTTTCTTTTTTTTTAATGTGTAGAATCAGGCATTCTGGAGCTTAAGCTTAAAGCACTAATTCTTGATATTATTCATAATATTGATATTGTGAAGCAATTAAACCAAGTTCAAGTTCATACAACTGATGACTGGGCTTGGAAGAAACAAGTTAGATTCTATATGAAAAGTGACCATACATGTTATGTTCACATGGTGGATTCTGAACTTCAGTATACATACGAGTACCAGGTAGGATTCTTGGTAGAAGCATTTAATTTTTGGGGGTGGGGTAGAAACTATTTAAAGGTAATTTCTATTGGAAGACGTAATTACTTCTATTTCAGTATTTATTTATTTTTTACTGTCTTTTGTGTCAGAATTTGTAAGATGTTGTAAAAGAAAAAGTAAAATATTATTCTACTTACAAAAATTTCTTATGTTACCTTTGTCATCAGATTCTCTGAAGTGTATCTTTCCCATGAGGAACATTCATGAGGAATTTCAGATTATCTTTTTTTTTTTTTTTTTTTTTTTTTGAGACAGGGTTTCTCTGTGTAGCTTTGCGCCTTTTCCTGGATCTCGCTCTGTAGACCAGGCTGGCCTCAAACTCACAAAGATCCTCTGCCTCCCAAATGCTGGGATTAAAGGCGTGCGCCACCACTGCCCAGCTAGATTATCTTTAATTCAAGAGAGTTGTATGTAGATAGTTCCAATAAAGCAGTGGAACGTGTGTCTTTCCTCACAGCACTGTGGTTATAAATGTGATAGAGTGTGTTCACTGATTGTTTCAGTTTACAAGGATAAAAGATCTCATTCATATAATTTGCTCTAAAAAACATCCAGTTGTATTCTTTCTGCCGTTTTCTATCATAATGACTCTGTCATCGGAGTACTCCTGTTGGGGAGCAGCTGGTTGGCCTTCTGCGGGGAAATGATGACACGTCCTGCCCATGGCTGAAGGAGCTGGAGTGTCTTCTTCCTGCAGCATAGGAAACTTAAAAGCACTTTCTAAATTCATCATTTTATTTATTTATTTATTTTTCACTAAGAAAAATTTTTCATTCATTTTACACACCAATCCCTCTTCCTTCTCCCGCCCCTCAGCCTCCCCCGCAGCCTACCCCCTACTCCCTCCCACAAGAAGGCAAGGCCTCCCATGGGGAGGAACATCCAGATCATTTTAATTAGAATTTTCAGGATTAGTTTTACTTTGAGGCCCCAGGAAATAAGTTATGTGGATTAACAAATCAGAAGTGGCGTAATTGCTGTGTAATACATACTTAGATCTGTTTGTCTTGAGCATTGTCTTTGTGTCCTCATTAAGAATGAAAGAGACTACTTAGAAACTTGACCCTGGTTAAGTCTTTCAGGCCATAATGAGACATATGAAGTTTTATCTCAGGTTCTGCTTTTTAAATTTATTTCACTAAGAAAAAATGTGAATGTCTTCTGTGCTAAACAGTTGAACATGTGTGTTGCATATGAGGCTTTGTAACTTGGATGGAGTAGAACATGAGCGGACTAACACCATGCTTCCCTTATGTAGGGTAACACTCCCAAGCTGGTTTATACTCCATTGACAGACAAGTGCTACCTAACTCTGACTCAAGCCATGAAGATGGGACTTGGAGGGAATCCCTATGGACCTGCTGGAACTGGGAAAACTGAGTCAGTGAAGGCACTAGGTGGACTTCTTGGGAGACAAGTTTTAGTTTTTAATTGTGATGAGGTACAAATAATAAGTGTGAAATCATACTGTGTTAAATGTTTGATTATTTTTCTTGTGCATATAAAGGGAAGATTTTGTTTTCAAATCACCAACTGACTAATGGTGATCCCTTACTTTATTGCCTGTGAAGACCATGGACTCCTGGGCCTATGTGGTACTTGTCCCCCAGTATCTCAATTGCTAGCATTAGAAGCATACATTACCACGTTCAGTTTAAAAATCATTCTAGTTTTAAATCAATTAAACAAAAACTTGGTTTGAACTGGCAAGGTGTTGTGAGTTTTTATGCAGTACTCTTCTCATACTTGGCTAAGGAAAATTATTGTGAAGAAACATTTGAAAATGTGTAATGTTTGTGCTACACTGGAGAAAAACATTGTTTAGCAAGGGTAATACTAAATTAGAAAAGTAAAACAAAATGAAACATAAAGCCCTAAATACATCTTAGTGTTTGCAAAACATTTTGTGTGGGGGTTTTTACTTTGACTCAAGAAGGACTGAAATGAGCTGGGCAGTGGTGGTGCACGCCTTTAATCCCAGCACTTGGGAGGTAGAGGCAGGCAGATCTCAGAGTTTGAGGCCAGCCTGGTCTATAGAATGAGTTCCAGGATATCCAGTGTTACATAGAGAAACCCTGTCTTGAAAAAGAGAAACAAAACAAAAAAGACTGAAATGAATTCTTGTCTTTGTTTAGCTCTGTATTCTTTGGAGAGCACTTTCCCAGAAACTGCCCTGAGGTTTGAAGGAGTCACTTCTTAATCTTCCCCCCACTCTAGACTTTCTTTAACATAGGATCTCTCCAGATAGCCCAGGTTGGACTAGCACTCACCAGCGTTCTGTCCCAGCCCCAAGGGCTAGGATTACAGGCATGCGCCACTATTCTTGCCTTAAGTTTTATTGAAAAGCAAAGGAGATATTGATGGGTAAAATGATTAGTTTATCTGTTTATATGCACAAAAAAGCAAATTATTACTAGCACTAGAGATTTTCATCATTTTAAATGAAAATTATTTTTATTTTCAGGGCATTGATGTGAAATCAATGGGGCGAATATTTGTTGGTTTGGTGAAGTGTGGGGCCTGGGGTTGCTTTGATGAGTTCAATAGACTGGAGGAAGCTGTGCTGTCAGCTGTTTCCATGCAGATCCAGACCATTCAGGATGCTTTGAAGAATCACAGAACTGTATGTGAGCTGCTTGGCAAAGAGGTAGGGGATACCTTGTGTGACTTGGCTTTGCTCCTGCACAGGTCTCTGGGCGTTGCTGCCTCTAATTTGTGACCTGTGTGACTAGCCTTTTCATCTCTGAAATGGCTCTCAGGTTTCTGAACTATCACAGTGTATATAGTGTTTCCATGTATTGTCTCTTTAAATACTCAGTACAGACTTTGAATACAAATACTTCTATTCTACTTTATGGATGAAGGAACCAAGACTTGATAACAAGTATAGGGAATCTTGATTTGAATCAAAGTTTGTCTAATTCTGAAAGCTTATAATTTTGATCACTCTTTGACATGACTTCCAAAGACATACTGTGAGTAAATAGACATTGAAGTGAGTTATCTACTCTTAAACTTACATTCCTTGAAAACTTACTATGAAGGAAATCCACTATAATGCTGTGGGTTCCTGAGCTGTTCATTATGTATTACTTAAGGATATGCTTAGTATATTGGAGGCTGTTTTTGCTAGAATGTTGGGCTTACATGTAGAAATTGTATTATGATAAAATTTCTCTTTGTAAAATCTTTGTTGCCTATATTCTAAATTAATATTTCAGGTCGAAATAAATTCTAATTCTGGAATTTTTATCACCATGAATCCTGCTGGAAAAGGTTATGGAGGAAGGCAAAAGCTTCCAGATAATCTTAAGCAGCTTTTCAGGCCAGTGGCGATGTCCCGTCCTGACAATGATCTTATCGCAGAGGTGATTCTGTATTCAGAGGGCTTCAAAGATGCCAAAGAGCTGGGCAGAAAGTTGGTTGCCATTTTCAACCTGTCTAGGTGGGTTTTCCCATTTCAATATTCACATTTCATATTTCCAGTGATTGGTGTTTCTATTTCCTTATTTTTCTAGTTTATGTGGTGAGCTTGTTTGTCTTTTTATTGTGCTGTAGATATGATGTATTTTATTCCAAGTGATAGTAAAACATCTGTATTAAAACTGTTCTTAAAAAATTTTTTTTAATTTTAATTTTTTCTCTGAGAGAGGGTTTCTCAATGTAGCTCTGACTAACCTGGAAATCACTCTGTAGACCAGGCTGGTCTTGAACTCACAGAGATCCACCTGCCTCTGCCTCCCTAGTGCTGGGATTAAAGGTGCGTGCCACCACTGCCTGGCAAAACTGTTCTTTTTCTTATTTGTCATAAACTTGATATATTTCTTCATGATGTTTATGTGGACTGCTCTGACTAAATGGTTCTTACTTCACCAGTTTCCTAGCTGACCACTCAGAAGCTGCAGCTCTTGAGGATGGATGTCTTCACGTTTTATTTTTAGGATTAGAGGTTCATTTTTAGCTTCCTAGACACCCCAGAGTTCTGATGTATATCACTTACTAGATAATAGGGAGCCAGGATGGGATTAGAGGTAGGGAATAAGCTAGGCTACCAGAGATTTTTGTGAGGACAGGAATAGCTGCTTGTCACCATCTCTTCACGATGGGTTTACTTTGTTCCCGTGATTCTCCCTTTAGCTGTTTCCTTGAGTGATTATTTTGTGTGATTGGTTTTCTTGTGTAAATGAATGAAATTCTAGTATTAATTTCTGCAGCTCAGTCTGCATATCTTTGGATGTGATGCTAAAAGTAGTTTCTTGCAAAGTTAAGCTTTTTACATCTTTACTTCAGGGAACTTTTGACACCCCAGCAGCATTACGATTGGGGATTGAGAGCATTGAAGACTGTTCTTAGAGGAAGTGGGAATCTTCTAAGACAGTTGAAGAAAAATGGCACAAAACAAGATGGTATGATTGACTATTTAAAGTACTTAATTTTAAAAGTATGCTTTAATTTAAAATAGTTTATATTATTGAAAAGGTTGCAGATACAACGTAGACAATTTCTGTAAAACTTAGTGAGTTTTCTCTATTTTAACATCCTTAAATAGTGTGGTGTACTTGTCTCAATTAATTGAGCAGTTTTGCTGTGTTTTTATAAATTAAAGTGTATAATTTATTCTGATTTTTTTCTAATTTTGACCTGATATCCTATGAGAAAATTCAAGGGTACATTGCATGTGAAGTAGTGGTGATTTGTAAAAGCATAATCAAATGCACTTGCTTTTAAAATTAATGTTCATAGAATCAGAGGCTTTGTTGTATGCCTGTAATCCCAGAATTGAGGAGGCTGAGGCAGGAAGACTCAGTTCTAGGCCAGCCTGGGAAACATGTTGAGATCCTGCATCAAAACAAAGCAAACTCAACCCCAACAGTCAAGAAAGCAGTCACCAAGCGGCTTGTTCATCCCCAGACTGTAGGAATCCACCCTCAAAATTTCTAGGAATGTTTAGTGTTTCATGGAGCATGAGCCTTTGTTAGCAGAGACGTTGGAAACACGCCATGGTGCTTTTCCTTCCAATAGACAAAGGTGGTATATGTGGTAAGATTAGGCTCTTAGTGGGAAGAAGGCAGAGACAGATGCTCTTTTTGTCATGTTCTGTCACTAGGTGCATGGCATGACATCACCTGGGATGTTGGCTTTCTTCCTTTGGTGAAGGTGGTACTGACCAATCTTCTCTACTGTAAAATTGTAATTTTCCCCTGTTCCCTAGTTTGTGGCTGTAAACCCGTCACTAAGTCTATCTTACTCTCAAAGTGAGACAGGGAAGATGAAGCTCTGCCTCTCACCCTGGGCAGTAGCTGCTTCCATCAGTGCAGTTTCTGTGAAGGTTTTCCCTTTCCTCCTTCATGGATAGCTGAGACTCTTCACATCAGCATGTACTCAGACCGTACTTGGCTCATAGAAAGCAAAAGCAAATGCTCTTCTCCCATCTACACAGAATAAATGGGCCCTGTATAGCTGGAAGGTTTCCTGTGTCCCGTCTGGCCTATGGTCGGGATTAATCTCTTATCCACAGTCCCGCAGCCTTTTATAAAATAATCACACAGAGGCTTAATATTGTTTATAACTGCTTGGCCATTAGCTCAGGCTTATTACTGACTAGCTCTTACATTTAAATTAACCCATAATTCTTATCTATGTTTAGCCATATGGCTTGGTACCTTTTCTCAGTTCTGCCTTGTCATCTTGCTTCCTCTGTGTCTGGCTGGTGACTACTGACTCAGCCTTCCTCTTCCCAGAATTCTTCTTGTCTGCTTATCCTGCTTATACTTGCTGCCTGGCTACTGGCCAATCAGCATTTTATTTATCAACCTGTCAGAGCAACACATATTCACAGCATACAGAACAACATTCCATAGCAGCCCTGTGTCTGTGGATATATGCCTTCCAGAGAGGCTGAGTTTTCATCTTTTTCAGGTTGCTAGTAAAAATTAAGTTAAAAAACTATCAATCACAATCGAAGGAGAAAGAAGAACATTTCACAGTAAAAACAAATTTAAGCAATTTCTGTCCTAATGAAGCTCCACAGAAAGTGCTAGAAGGAAAACTTCCGTCAGAAGAAAGACTGAGATATGAGCATGGAAAAAGGATGACATGACATTACTTGTTTATGCTTTAATCCTGAAGGTTCATGTCTTCAAAAAGGAAGTGACTTGAACTCTGTTACTAGGTTGACATATGTAAAGGTAGACAGTTGTTTTGTGAAGGTCTTAACAACTTTCTACTTTTGATGGTTTTGAAGAAATATTCAAAATTCATGTGTAGTAAATAAAAATGACTATGAGTTCAGTACTTGAAATAACTCAGGAGCTGCTACATTCCTTTATATCTACTTACTGATAGTCAGCAATTACAGGGAAATGCCAGGAAACCCAAATATAGTGTCTCTGCCTTTGTGTATTTTTATTGCTTAGTCTGGAATAGCCTTACAAATAAGAATCTGGTAATGATATGAGCATTTGCTCTTAGCTTAAGAATGGGTTTTTGAGCTAGTTAGATCAAGTTGAATCAAAGATTACTGCTTAGAGCAGAGGTTCTCAACCTTCCTAATGCTGTGACCCTTTAACACAGTTCCTCAAGTTGTGCTGACCCCCAACCATAAAATTATTTTTTGTTGCTACTTCATAACTGTAATTTTCTACTGTTATGTATTGTAATATAAATATCTGTGTTTTCTAATGGTCTTATGTGACCCCTGTGAAAGGGATGTTTGACCAATCCCTCCAAAGGGGTCTCAACCTATATGTTGTGAACTGCTGGTTTAGAGTGTTATTTTAGGAAGAAAATTCTTTGTAAATTACATCAGAATTTGAAGAAACTTGAATCTAGAGTGGGTTTATTTGAATTTGAATCCTTATTGTAACATTTGCTCCCCTGTCATTGTCTTCGAGACTTAATGCCCTGTAGCTAGAGTTTTCCTGCCTGGCCCACAGTCAGGACAAATCTATCACCTGCCAGTCCCATAGCCTCAGACCCGACCAAGTAAACACAGAGACTTATATTGGTTACAAACTGTATGGCCATGGCAGGCTTCTTGCTAACTGTTCTTACAGCTTAAATTAATCCATTTCCATTAATCTATACCTTGCCACATGGCTCGTGGCTTACGGGCATCTTCACATGCTGTTTCTCATTGTGGCGGCTGGCAGTGTCTCTCTGACTCAGCCTTCCACTTCTCAGCTTTATTCTCCTCCTTGTCCCGCCTACACTTCCTGCCTAGCCAATGGCCAATCAGTGTTTTATTTATTGACTAATCAGCAACACATTTGCCATACAGACCATCCCACAGCAATGCCCTTGTATGTAAAACTGAAGTAATAATAGTAATTATTTTTAAACTACTTGACCATCAGAGGACCACATGACATAAAAAGTAAAGTAATATACAAATGGAAATGATACTCAGAGAAATAATGTTTTTTAATATGAAAGTCTGGTATACAGGGATTTGAATCCCAATTTATTTCTCAGTAGTCAAAACAGAGAAAAGGAAATGTAGCACTTATGATTTACTATTTTTAAATGTTTCTAGCATGCTGTTTAATAATTAGTAGTGATGTCAAGGCTCTAGCTTATTTGAAATGTTTTATCATCATTGAATTGATAATAAAAATAATTTATAAATAAAACTTTTTCTGTAGTTAATGAAAATCATATTGTGGTACAAGCACTGAGGCTTAATACAATGTCAAAGTTCACATTTGCTGATTGCACCCGGTTCGATGCACTGATCAAAGACGTCTTTCCTGGAATTGACTTTAAAGAAGTAGAGTACAGTGAATTAAGTGCTGCATTAAGACAAGTCTTTGAGGAGGCCAATTATGAAATCATACCCAATCAGGTAACGTCAGGGGTATTTTATCATAGGTTAATCCTGATTAACAATCCTTATCAGTCATCTTTCAATTTGTTTTTCATCTTTCAATTTTAATCTCACTCCAGGATGCTTTTTGGGTCTTCAAGTTCCAAATAGGGACTCTTGCTATAGTGTATCATTACTTCTGTCATCCATGCATGTTTAATGTTAATTATGTATTAACTCTCCACCAGATAATAATCTTCATGAAAGACAGCATCTATATGTTTTTTTTCATTTTTCTTTATTAAGAAATTTTTTACTCACTCCACATACCACCCACAGATCCCCCTCCTTCCTTCTCCCACCCTCCAGTCCTCTCTCCCAAGCCACCCTGCATCCCTACATCCCCCAATTCAAGGTCTCCCATGGGAGTCAGCAGAGCCCAGCACACTGAGCTTAGGCAGATCGAAGCCCCTTCCCACTGCACCAATGCTGTGTAAGGCATCCCATCACAGGTACCAGATTCCTAGAAGCTTGCCCATGTTCCAGGGACAGATCCCAAATATATGTTTTTGTTTAACATTTTTTTTCCTGGTTGCTGCCCATCATAGTGTCTTGCATATGGATAGATGGGTCATATAAACTTTTGCTTATTGATTACATGTGATTTAGTTGCACTTTGATAATTTACTAGTAGGAATTCTTTTAACAGAGCTTCTTTATGTGGAACAAATTATTATTTAAAATGAACATTTCGCTTTGACTTTTGTTGAGAAGTAGGATATGAATTAGTAACTTAGGAAGATCATTTATCAGAGTGAATGAATGACTAAACAAAGTAAAGGATGTATGTTTTCAACTTCATGCAAAGCAACCTCTTTAAAAGACAGATGTTGAGCTTAAAGGTAACATTGTAAATGTGTTCGATTTATTTAGCTTGTGGTCTACTTGAGCTTTTATTTTCCAGTAAAGAAGTCCCAGTAGAAGGGTGTTTGCCGAATGTCAATAGAACTGAGTATGACTGAATGTGGTAAGTAATATATGAACATGTTTCTTCCCTAACAGATGAAGAAGGCTCTAGAATTGTATGAACAGCTGCGCCAGAGGACAGGAGTTGTTATTGTTGGTCCAAGTGGTGCTGGCAAGTCTACCCTTTGGAGAATGTTAAGGGCTGCACTTTGTAAAATTGGCAAAGTAGTAAAACAATACACTATGAACCCCAAAGCTATGCCCAGACACCAGTTATTAGGACATATTGACATGGATACACGAGAATGGTCTGATGGTGTTTTGACAAATAGTGCTCGCCAAGTAGTTCGTGAACCTCAAGGTTGGTCACTGTCTAATTTTTTTTACCTAATAATGCCTAGAGAATAACATAACATGTTTACAATGTTCTTATTAAGATATGTGTGACTTAAAACTCTTTATAATGATGTTCTTTTGACACTTTAGTAGATGTTACTATTTTTTATTGTTGTTTTGTTGGGACAGAGTCTCACTCTGTAGCCCAGGCTGGCCTGGAACCCATGGTCCTCCTGGCAATTTAGCCTTACAAATGCTGGCTGGGATTATAGGTGCTTACCACCAACTGTGCTTGGATCAGGCTATCTTTTGACTTATCACTTGATAGCGACTTTTAATATTGTCAAAACTCAGAGTAACTTGATTAAGATCTAGTTCATGGATAATTTACTGAATGCATATAGAATCTTTGATTAATTAGTTGACATATGTCTTGTGAATGTGATTGATGTGTTTGAACATCATTAAGCTGTCAATGTGAATGTATCATTCTGAGTTACTTTGAAAATTGAAATGGTGAAACATGAAACAGTTTAGTTACTTCTTAGTCTAAATTTTCTCAACTTAGTTGTTTGTTTGTTTGTTTTCTTGTTTTCATTTTGTGTTTTTGAGACAGAATCTCACTATTGTAGACTTGGCCTGGAACTCACTATATAGACCAGACTGGTCTTAAACTCATTGACATCTGCCTGCCTCTGCCTCCAGAGTGCAGGTACTAAAGGCTTGTGCCTGACTTGACTTGGTTTTAAAGAGAATTTTTGACCAGAATCTCAATAGACTACTTTTGATAAGTCTTAATTAGTAGCTTTTCAAGTAAGGCAGTGGGTAATTATTCAGAAATTCATGGCAGTGGAGGGCTTTTCAACGAAGTTTTTTCTTTTTTCTTGTAATGCTGCATTAAATAGAGACAACATACTACCCCTTTCTCACACTATTGGTGACATTTCCCTCTTTGAATTGTTTAAAAGGCCTAAGGACAATTTGAAGCACTCTGATTTTAGGAAGGATGGGTAAAATGTCTCTGTTCTTGAAAAGACTACAGGCATTGTATGTGTGCAGCCTAGTTAGTGCTCTTCCCATTTCAGGTCATCCTTGAAAGCACTAAAATCCATGGCAGTAGTCAGTATTTTATTTCTCATGAAAATTAGGTTTCCCATATTTCTAAAAGAGACATTATATAGCAGATATTGATGTATTCTCATGGCATGGCCAAACACATAGCTTGGGAGATTATTTTAGAGGTATGTCATAGGAATAGGAATATCCATCTTACATACTATGTTTTAAGGGATATTGTAAGTTCAATCTGTATGGTTAGAGACCACAATAATATCTTATGGGCTGTAGCTGAGCTTCGGGCAGCAGAGGCAGGATTGCCCACAGCTTCTCTAGCACATGCATAGCACTGTTGACTATGACACTGCAACTTGCTCAGCTCTGCTTTTTATATTAAGATGGAAATTAGTTCTAACTAATGAAAGTTACTTTATTCTTTTTTTTTTTTTTTTTTTTTTTTTTTTTTTGAGACAGGGTTTCTCTGTATAACTTTGGAGCTTGTCCTGGAACTCACTTGGTAGCCCAGGCTGGCCTCGAACTCACAGAGATCCGCCTGCCTCTGCCTCCTGAGTGCTGGGATTAAAGGTGTGTGCTATCACCACTGCCCAGCGAAAGTTACTTTATTCTCTATGTTGGACTGTTAGCAGTATCTGGCATATCCGTGTGTGTGTGTGTGTGTGTGTGTGTGTGTATGTGTGTGTGTGTGTGTGTGTGTGTGATTTTTTAAATTCTTCATTCTTGTGATTTGGAAATAGAAGTCAGCTCATGGATAATTTGTGATGGTGACATTGACCCTGAATGGATAGAATCTCTGAATTCTGTTCTGGATGATAATCGGCTGCTCACCATGCCCAGTGGAGAAAGGATTCAGTTTGGCCCAAATGTTAACTTTGTATTTGAAACTCATGATTTAAGCTGTGCTTCACCAGCCACAATATCTAGAATGGGAATGATATTTCTGAGGTAAGCCACAGGTCATTTCTATATGATATATTAGAATAGTCTTTGTCATTTTGATTTCATAACTAAGTTAGGAATAGATAAATAATGTGTACATATTGATTGAATCTATGTTTAACGGATTTTAATTGATTTAGAGTTTGTTTTATTATATATGAATTCTTTTAGCAATTCGGTTAAGCATTATTTTCTTTAAGAGAAATAGCAAGTATTTAATTTCCTTCAAACAAATTTTTAAATATCCAGTTCTTTGGTTGAGGGGCAGCTAGGTTGTTTCCAGGTTCTGGCTATTATGAATAATGCTGCTATGAACATGATTGAGCAAGTGACCTTGTGGTATGATTGAGCATCTTTTTGGTATATGCCCAATAGCGTATTGCTGGGTCTTGAGGTAGGTTGATTCCCAATTTTTTGATAAACTGCCATATTGATTTCTTGAGTGGCTGTACAAGATTGCACTCCCACTAGCAGTGGAAGAGTGTTCCCCCTACTCACATCCTCTCCAACACAGGCTGTTGTTAGCTATTTTGATCTTAGCCATTCCGACAGGTATAAGATAGTATCTCAGAGTCGTTTTGATTTGCATTTCCCTCATGGCCAACTAAGCACTGGGCTGAGCTCCTAGACTTCAGTTAAAGAGAGGGAGGAGGGATCACAGGAGCAAGTGAGGTCAAGATCATGATGGGGCAAACCACAGAGACAGCTGACCCAAACTGGTGGGAGCTCATGGACTCTGGCCTGTCAGGTAGGGAACATGCATGAGATTGAACTATGTGGTTGACAGTTATATGGCTAGATCTGTTTGGGGAGCTCCTGGCAGTGGGACCAGGACTTATCCCCAGTGCATGAAATGCCTTTTTGGAACACATTTCCAGGGTGGGATACCTTGTCAGCCTGACACCTTGGGGAGGGGCTTGGTCCTGCCTCAACTTAGTATGCCAGACTTTGTTGACCACCCCAAGGGAGGCCTTATCTTCTCTGAGGAGTGGATGGGGGTGGGATGGGGGGAGCGGGGGGAGTGGGAGAAGAGGAGGGAGGGGGAACTGGGATTGTTATTAAAATGAAAAAAACCTGTTTTGTAAAAAAATAAATAAATTTAAAAAAAGATTTAAATACTGTGATTGAATTCAGAGATGTAAGCATACTAAATAAGTACTAGTCTATCGTATTTAAATCTCAGGAGCACATCTTAGTTACAGAGTTATAAATCATAAGAGTTTAGGACTAATTCAGATATAATTGGTCCTGAAGACTAACCTCTGCATACAGCTTGACAACCTCTTTCCTAAGTGTTTGCTTACTTTTCCAGTGAACCGAGAAGAGGCGTAAAGAGCAAAAATGAGTACTAATTAGTTTTAGATGTCATGTGTGCTAACTAGTTTTAGAAGTGATGTACTCAGTCACGAACCAGAACTTGACCATTTGGACCAGTTTCATTTTCCCAAATGAGTAATAGTTTGGCAAAAATGTTTAGAATTTGTTATTCATAATGCCTGTATTTTGTAATGTTGTGAATGGCACATTGCTGTCTGTAATCACTTGGGTTTAGATTATGTTTTAAAATTATTTAACTGCTTATTTTACTGTAAGTATTTTAAGAAACATTTATAAGAAACTAATCATAAACTTCAATTGATATTAGGGTAAATTATTAAGATAATATTATTTTAGGTATATAGTTTCATTGTAATATTTGTATAAATTTATCATTTATTCAGTGTTATAATCTTGTGAAAATATTATAGTAAAAGGTAAGTTTACAGGTAAATTTAAAAATTCTTATTGAATATTTATTGTTTATTTTACATTAATTTAAATATATTAGAAAGACTGCATAAAAAGAGTGAGACTAAAAAAAGACTTTGGAAGGGGTGCTGTGACCATTTAGCAGAGGGTCACATATTGCTGCAGAGGGTTGTAAATTGTTGGTGGCACAGGCATTGGTTGTGGGAGGCACAACAGATATGTGTGATTTCATGTAAAACATAGCTGTAAACTCGGAGGTCGCTGCGTGCTCTACCTTGGACCTTTTGGGTTTCCTTTATTTCTTGATGTTGCTGAGCATTTGTCCATGGAGAGGCCCAATGAGAACTTTTAAGTAGGGTCTGGAGTGCTGCTAGTGTTCTACAGTGTGTGTAAGCGCGCGCACACACACACACACACACACACACACACACGCAGACACACACACACACACACACACACACACACACACACACACACACAGAAGTTACCAGTGCCGGCTTTCTGTGCTGACACTTGACCCTTGATGGAATGACATCCCTAGGAGCAGGAATTGGTTTGAAGTTAGTTGACAGTTTCTTCCTAAATAACTGGCATGTTTGTGTTAATCCTTGCAGTGATGAAGAGACAGATCTTAATTCTCTGATAAAATCTTGGTTGAGGAATCAGCCTGCTGAATACAGAAGTAATCTTGAGAACTGGATTGGAGATTATTTTTCAAAAGCTTTACAGTGGGTTTTAAAGCAGGTGAGCTGACCATGATATTTCATGATCAGAGAGGTGGGATGTATAATCAGGAATTGTGCCTGCGTTTGCTGCTTTGTGGTAGAGCTCTGCTGGGAGTGGGGTGTAGAGTAGATGCCATCGCTGCTGTCCTTCTCTCCACTTACATTGCTTATATTAGCTAAATAAGAAGGCTTCATGTTTGTGTCTATAGAATCTTGCCTAATTTAACTAAAAAGGTTGAATACTAGAATGTCTTTTTCTCAGTGGAAAAACCACCTTGTCTCATTTTACTGTTCATAATTACTCCACTCTGCTTCCTGTCATGAGGGACTAAAGGTTCTGAAACTATGAGAATCATGTTATATCATGTATCTCATGTTAAATACATTACTAAGCTAGTAAAAATGGATGGCGAGTTACTTATAGTAATATTTGAAACATTTGCTTATGCAATAAAAATGGACATCTGAATTTGTGAAGTCTAATACTTGAGGGACTGAGATGAAAGCTAGTAAGGTCATGCCTTCCTAGAGAGGGGTGTCTCTGGGCCATGAATGCCACGTGAACACATCACCAATGTCCACCAGCATGGCAGGAATACTGCTATGTTGGTGCTTTACCATGAGGCATGAGTGACCCTTAGCATGAAAAGAAGACTGTAGGGGGTTTCCATATATACATGAGTTTTAATGTGGCTTTTATTTCATGTTATTAATTTTATGAAAAACTTAAACATATTAAACAGAAATTAAATAGCAGCAGTTTCTTTGAAGTCAAATGATTGTTAGTTTGAACTTGATCTAGAAGTCACATTTTCATATTGATCAAAATACATAAAAATTGAAAATTTGCTCTAGTTTTTCATCCTTTTCTGTTTGCTTTTCTTCCTGTGTGAGGATGAAAGCTGGAGAAATTAGATGAGTATTAAAATATTGCAAATTAATTAGTTTTTCCCAGTCTTTAGAAAAGGAAGGTTTTCCTACTCCTGTAGTATGATGAAGGTGTTTCTCTCCCTTGCTTCCATCCTAACACTCACCAACAATATTAGTACCTGTCCGCACTTGCCTGGATGTTCCTTGAGGACAGGGACTAAACCTGCCATTCCCCTTAGTGAGTTCCCAGAGCAGGCTTGTTAAGGAGAGTGAGTGGGCAGTTGGTACTGGTGCTGAGATGCCTGATGTCTGCCTCTGGCATCTTTTCATCATTGTTTCATTTAAGTAAGATATACAGAGCCTAGCAGTGCTGATGTCTTGAGATCTGTTAAGTTACTGGTGTTAATACCTGTGTGAATGTTTGGATTAGGGTGTACTACTAGATAGAGTAGACTTATGTATGAGATTTGATATGACAGGGTAAGATGATTAAATCCTAGAGTAGACGGAAGAGAGGTGGAAAATGAATAGGTCATGTTTGTAGCAGTTACTTTTGTGCCACTGTTAAGGCACGAGAGAGATTTCGGCTCGTAGTTTCAGAACCTTTAGTCCATCATGACCAAGAAGCAGGGCGGAGTTGATGGAGGTCATGGCCGTGGTGGCTGGCGCTGGGGCACCTT
This sequence comes from Peromyscus eremicus, assembly GCF_949786415.1. Classification (NCBI taxonomy): domain Eukaryota; kingdom Metazoa; phylum Chordata; class Mammalia; order Rodentia; family Cricetidae; genus Peromyscus; species Peromyscus eremicus. The sequence continues at coordinate 4,542,928 of NC_081422.1, read as the reverse complement.
GCATCACCGTGCCTCACTTTGGTGGCAAAAAGCAGAGAAAATAGGACAGAGCCAGGGTGGCTGTAAATGTGAAGAAAGGGTTCCCTCTAGGGACTGACTTCTACCTACTAGATCTTGCCTGTTAAAGCTTGTAACTACACAACATGTTACAGATTGGAGACAGGCCTCAGAACATGAAACTGTGGTGGGCATTTCAGATGTGAACCACACCTTACCTCTTGTCTAAAGCTTTAAAAACATGTATGTATATTCTTCAGGCTGAGGATGTACATCATTGTAACTATTTGAGAATTCTAGTGTTTATAGTTCAAAATACATAATTACTTTTAAAAATTATTCTTGTATTTTCAAAGTATATATGTAAACTGAATAACATCCATACTTCCTATAGAATGAGAGAGATGTATTTAAAGGTTGTTTGGCAGTAATCTATGTCTATTTATATGGTTTTGCATTTGCTGGTTGATAATTGTTTTTTCTGCCTTGGTTACATGAATTTTAATCAACAGAATGACTACGTGGTAGAAACAAGTTTGGTTGGGACTGTCATGAATGGTTTATCCCACCTTCATGGATGTAAAGATCATGACCAGTTTATTATTAATCTTATACGAGGACTGGGTGGAAATCTGAACATGAAATCTCGTCTGGAATTTACCAAGGAGGTAAGGGCCATTGTTCAGCCTCTTTTTCAACCACATTCTTCAGCTTTTCTTGACCCTTAAGTCTCAACACACAGTGATGTAGTTCTAAGGCATGCAGCTTCAGTTATGAATTTATTCATTTGGTAGACTAACAGGACATATGTATCTGTATGGGTCTGTATGCATGTTTGTGTGTGTATACATGGTTCTGTGTATCAAACTTAGGGTTTCTGGTATTCTCAAAATTTTATGGTATTTTGTAATAAGATAAGGCTTGGAACATAAAAGTATAAATTAGGCTTGAATTTACTTAGCCATAGGAATATATGCCAGTATTTCATTTAGCTTTAAATAATTCTTTTAAATAGAATAGTGTTAGCACTTAGAAATGCTGGACTATTTCTAATTATTGTCTTAATAATGTCAGATTGCGTTTGAGCCAGTTGGTTAGAAAGCCATTTTTAGATCATGAAGGACAATGCTTTCCTTTTCCTTTTCTTTTGTGTGTGTGGATGTTTTCCTGCATGTATGTCTGTGCACCATGTGCATGCCTGGGCCTGTGGAGGCCAGAATACAATGTTGGCTCCCCTGCAACTGGAGTTATGATGACTGTGAGCCTTTATGCAGGTGCTGAGAATTGAACCTGGGTCCTTTGGAAGAGAAGCCAGTGTTCTTAACCATCTCTCAGACCCTACAAGGGACTTGTCCCCTTTGCAATGATTAAATAAGACCGACACGGTGTCCCATCACTGTTGTTTGTGGCGCTCTCTGTGCTGTTGGCTTCTCCGTGGCTGTGTGTCCTCTTGCCTCTCACTGTTGCTCCTCAGCACCTCCCTGCATGCTCTCTGAAACATTCTTGTGTACAAACAGCAGCTTTCAGTAAGGAGGAGCAGAATAACCCATCGGATTTGTGGTGTATTGAAGTCACTTCTGGGAAATGTTGGAAATAAAGGGCTTTAGCATCCGTGAAGTCTGCGGTTTGTGAGAATGCTACTACAACTTGGATATATCTGTAAATATCTATCAAATTGGTAGCTTTATATGTATTTTTATTTTACTTCGGATCATATTGAGATAAAATACTATTTTAATTTTAAAATTTGCTTAGAAGTGGTATGTATATAAACTTTATTAACAAGGTGATTTACTGTGGAGATGTTCACTTTGATGGCTTGAACACTTATCCACTGTTTGGAATATGTACAAACTCCTCATTACAATGTTTTCCTCTAAAGGTCTTTAACTGGGCACGGGAATCCCCTCCAGACTCTCATAGACCAATGGACACCTACTATGACTCGGATCGAGGACAGTTAGCATCCTACATGCTTAAGAAGCCAGAGAGCCTGACAGCTGATGACTTCAGCAGTGGTCATACCCTCCCTGTCATCCAGACTCCCGACATGCAGCGAGGTCTAGATTATTTCAAACCTTGGCTGAGTTCTGATACTAAACAGCCGTTTATTCTTGTAGGACCAGAAGGATGTGGCAAAGGGTAAGAAAAATGTTTTCAAAGGTACATACTGTGAATTCTATATACTTTGTACAACTGAACTTAGGAGGTCTGCAAGAATTCTAGGAATACTTTAAAATACACATCCCCACCCCCACCCCCACTCCAGTTTAAAAGTTAGAAAGTTACCATGATGATCATGGAAACCATATCATATTCATTCTCAACATAATCTGAAATAATTTAGAAGGAGTGTTTAGTTGGACACATTTTCCCAGTGAGATGTCCCCCAGTGTCAGCTGTCTCCCCTGAGATGTCACCTGTGTCTCGTAGGATGCTGCTCAGGTATGCCTTCTCTCAGCTCCGCTCCACGGAGATTGCCACCGTCCATTGCAGTGCTCAGACCACTTCTCGGCATCTTCTGCAGAAGCTGAGCCAGACTTGCATGGTCATCAGTACAAACACTGGTCGAGTGTACCGACCGAAAGATTGTGAAAGACTTGTTCTGTACCTAAAAGATATCAACCTACCCAAGCTTGACAAGTGGGGCACCAGCACACTGGTGGCTTTCCTCCAGCAGGTGAGTCTTCGCAGCTGCTGCATTTGCCTATAATTGGAGCCAGTCTGTTGGCTTTTCTCATAGATAAAAAAATCTACTTTTCTTGGACCAGTTTTATCTAGTATGTGTCATTAGAATTTAAATACATGAAATATTTAAGTCTTGTTCTGGTCAGCCATTCCCCATTTAGAAATCTATTACTTACCCTCCCTACCTAAAGCAGTCAGGGAGCCTGCAGCTGGCCCTGGGGAGGCCTTCACTTGATGGTTGGCTGTGCTTACCTCTGACAGTAGTTACTCTTTCTCTATAAGCCTGGGGTTCTTACTCAGTGTCAACGATTTCTTCCTGTATGCATCATATTAGCAGCTCTAGATTTTTAGAGTTTTCTATGTTTATATGGACTATGCAACTGTAGAATGTGATAATATAGTTATGGAAAAGCCTAAAATATTTTCCTTATTATTTCCTGACTCTTGGCTTTTTTTAAATAATTGCTAGTAGATTTATAATGTTTAATGGAGTGAAACCACTTTAAAAGAAGAAGATTCGGATAACATGAATTGAATACAGGGTAGAAAAATATCAGTTTTCAGGGGTTGGAGAGATGGCTCAGAGGTTAAGAGCACTGATTGTTCTTCCAGAGGTCCTGAGTTCAATTCCCAGCAACTGCATAGTGACTCACAACCATCTGTAATGAGATCTTGTGCTCTCTTCTGGCCTGCAGGCACACACATATATATATTATATATAATAAATAAAATAAATCTTTAAAAAAAAAGAAAAATATCAGTTTTCAGTGATGTAAAAATTTAAAATGTTTCAGTCTTCAATTACTGTGTTAGGTAAAGGGTGATGGTTGCACTTGGAAATAATTAAAATTCAAATAACACTATGTTATGGTTAATCTTGATGATCAAATTGACAAGTTTTGTAATCGTCATACAAAAAAAAAAAATCTCTTGGTGTGTGTACAAGGATTTTCTAGAGTTGTTTAATGAAGGTGGGAAGACCCACCTTACATGTAGGCTGTACAATTCATTTTGCTGGAACCTGACTAAGTCAAATGGAGCAGGATCTAGGCAGCAGAGTGTCACTGTTTCCTGACTCCTGCTGCCCGGCCTGGCATGCTAGGCGGATTGTGTTCCCTTAAACTGTAGAACAAAACTTGTCTTATGTGGCTTTTGTCAGGGCAAGGAGACAAGTAACCGGTTCATGATTGTAATATGATTAGAGAAATCTAAAGTATAAACCACTTATGAACATCTGTTTTCATATAGGTATTGACATACCAAGGATTTTATGATGAAAATTTGGAATGGGTTGGTCTGGAGAATATTCAAATTGTAGCTTCCATGTCAGCTGGAGGAAGGCTGGGGAGACACAAGCTCACCACCAGGTTTACGTCTATTGTTCGTCTTTGTGCCGTGGAGTACGTATCTTAGTAACAGTTTTTTGTTTTTTTACATTTTATTCAAGATACTCACAAGAATACTTCAAAATGTAGAAAGTAAAATGGCTAAGCTGATACATTTTTCCGAACTTTTGGCAGTAGTCGTTTATAGGACTCTGTATGTCTGCACCCCTAAACATCAGGTGTAGGAGCTGACTAGTAGCTTTAAATCTGTATTTTTTAGTTAAGACATGAATATAGTGCCTGTTGATTTGTTATGTAATGTTCTGACATGTTATCTAATGCATAATGCTTAAGTCTGTTTGAGTATATATTTATCACTGTGATGAAAACACTCAAGGTTCTTAGTTTTTGCAGTACTGGGGATTAGTCCTGGGGCCCCTCTCATACTAGTCAAGTGTTTTATTCTGAGCTATGTCCCCAGCCCTGCAAAACCCCTTCCTTTACCTGTGTAATCTTCTCACACACAGTCCCTGCCTCCAGTCGCACAGCAGACCTTCTCGCTGCTGTCCAGATGCAGCTGCTGTCCAGATGCAGCTGCAGTCCAGATGCAGCTGTTGTCCAGATGCAGCTTTGTCTCATCGTCAGCCTTTCCCAACCTCCTTTCTTTTCTACTGATTCCAGCCCCTGGGAATGGCCATTCTGTTCTCCATTTGTGTATGAGCAGTGTTTTTAGAGCATGTGACAGAAACCATGTGCTGTCTTGCCTGTATTTCTGTGCTTGGTTTATTTGCTTAACATAATGAGTTCCTGTCCTATCCATATTGTTTGAAGTGCCTGGGTTTCATTATTTATATGGTTTACTCTTATTTCCTTGTGTGTATGTACCACATTACTTTCACTCATCAATTGTTGGATGCTTAGGGTTTTTTTTTTTTTTTTTTTTTTTTGGCTGTTGTGAATAATACTGCAGGGACCATTGGAGTGCAGATGGCTCTTCAACATATTTGATTTCTTTTAAATATATGAAACTGATACATTTTAGACATAAATGTCTCACAAAACTAATATTATTTAATTTTATGGAGATAAGTAAAAAGAGTTGAATCTGATGAAAGGAGAGTTGGGTCATGTGAGTTGGGATGGAATCCATCAGTCCATCCTTGTGATCATGGATGTGACTGGGGTTTCTGAGTTCTGTGTTTATAGCACTGTCCTTTTGTGATTTTTTTCACTTTAGTAACCTTTGTCAGTTTACATATTCCCGCTAACTACATTTTATCTATGGATGTTGTTTTTTCTGAGATGTTATTATTGCCAGTTAATTCACATGGAAATAAATTTTGACTTGTTGTGTTATTTATTTTCTTAGACTACTGATCTAGATTACTGCTCTGTGTATAGGCTTTACTTAACTCAAAATGGGTTCCTTAAGTAAAATATCCTGTTTTATTCTGAAGATGAGAGGCTTTTCACTTTTTATTTTTAAATATTTTGATTACAGTCTTTGATAAAGCTTTCCAGTGCTGGAGAATAGACACTGAGGGATCTAATCGGTTTTTGCAGAGAGAGTAGGAACTGAGTGTTCTAAGCCGTGGGCAGCTCCGGGATCTGGATCTTGCAGAGGGAGTAGGGACTGTGTCTGTTCTAAGTCGTGGGCAGCCCCAGGATCTGGGTCTCAAAGAAGAGCAGTTTGGAAACTTACACCATTATATCTTAATGTGAAAATAGTAATTTATCTTAGCTTTCTTACTTCTTGTCTTCCTCCGTTAGTTACCCAGAAAGAGAGCAGCTACAGACAATCTATGGAGCATATTTGGAAGCAGTTCTGCACAAAAATCTGAAGAATCATTCTATCTGGGGTTCTTCATCAAAGATTTATCTCCTGGCAGGCTCTATGGTGCAGGTGTATGAACAGGTACATATGTTTGTGTTGTTGTTTCCAGCTCTGTTGACTTCATCCTGGTCTTGGTGCTGCTATCCTAGCCTTTCCTTCCTGTCATAGTTGATATGGTGTGAAAGATGGCAGAGTAACCATGTATTCCAGTTACAGGACCTGCCCAGGAGCACAGACTGAATGACTTTGCGTGTATGGTAGTTAAAGAAGAAGTAAAATTTGATCTGAATTAGGAAAACAGTAACAGTAGAAAATCACAAAGTATTTGGAGGTGAAGTTTTGTTAGGTAAAAGGAATAGTATGTGCAGTGCTTGTGGAGGAGGCTCATAAAAGACGGTGTAGAAGCAGGGAGAGGTAAGTTAGAAAAGGCAGGCCACTTTTCAAAATGCATCCATGTATTGAATAGTCAAGGTAACACTAAGAGTCGTGGCTCTGGCTGTGAGGTGGGGCTGGTCTTTAAGCTCTTTGATTTCTTCAGTGGCCTCCTGAAGCTACAGCAGCATTCTGGTTCTGAACACTAGAAAACCTTTGGAGTGGTTTTATTCAGTTTTGTGGGTTCTTTAGAATTTCAACTGTGATTTTATCATGTTAGTCAGCCTATTTAGTTTCTATAGCTGCCCCCTTGCCCCACACAGACTTTGGCAGTCTTTTGAAGCCTGTGCACCTATCTTGGAGTAATATTTTAAAGTGCATAAGTAGCTGGATGTGGTGGGGCATGCCTGGAATCAGTCCTTGCATACTTGAGGCAAAAAGATTGCCATGAGTTATAAGTGAATTCTAGGCCGGCGTGGGTCATAGTGTGAGATTCTGCCACAAAAATAAGTACAAAAGTAAAATGTATAGGACATATTATATAGGATAATTTTTAAAAATCAGTTCTATTGAAGTAAGATTTATCCACAGCTAAAAATTGGTCTCCCTCTAAGTCTATGGTGGCGGAAAGTGAATAGGATGATGAAATAGCTAAAAGTCGGCTGGTTATCCTGTCTTCTTTTTCAGGTGCGGGCCAAATTCACAGTTGATGATTATAGCCACTATTTCTTTACACCCTGCATTCTTACTCAGTGGGTTCTTGGCTTGTTCAGATATGATTTAGAAGGAGGTGAGTTTTTTTTGGGGTGTGTGTGTGTGTGTGTGTGTGTAATTATACTATAAATTGTACTCATAATAGGAACATTAAATATTGGGACTGATTATAATATTTAAAAATGACTATTATTACATTCAATTTAAATAGCTCCATTATGTTTATTACTATTATGAAGGTAATAATTTATTGTATTCCTTTTTCTAACCTGTTTATTACTATACAAATTTGATCTTAGAAAAGCTAAAACATTTTCTTTCATACCCAAACCAGTTTTATTATGCAGTTTGGAAATAGTAATTGTATTGAACAACTATAGTGTTTAAAACATACCAATTTATTAAAGGAATGAACTTTAACTGTTTTTCTATTTCTTCTATTTACCTGCTGCCAAAATTATGGTATGTAGATCCTCACTATTTATTTCAAAATATTATGTTAAACCAACTCTTGAAAATAATTTAAGACGTATTACAATTAAAGAAAAATTTTGCCTTTCTTAGGATCTTCCAACCATCCATTAGATTATGTGCTAGAAATTGTAGCCTATGAAGCCCGGCGATTGTTTCGAGACAAAATCGTTGGTGTCAAGGAGCTGCATTTGTTTGATAACATTTTAACTTCAGTGTTCCAAGGAGACTGGGGCTCAGATATACTAGACAACATGGCAGGTAATCAAAGAAAGGTCATGTCAATGTGTAGTGTTCTGGGTATCTTAAAATTTTGTTTCTGACATGATACATGATTTCATGTTTCAATAAATAAAACTTTGGATGATTTAAATTTTAATTTTCCCAAAAGGGGGGCTGGAGAGATGGCTCAGGGGTTAAGAACACTGACTGCTCTTCCTGAGGTACTAAGTTCAATTCCCAGCACCCACATGCTGGCTCACAACCATCTGTAATGAGATCTGGTACCCTCGTCTGGCCTGCAGGGATACATATAGGCAGAACACTAGATACATAATAAATAAATAAATCTTTAAAAAAAATTTTTTTTCCCAAAAGGAAAGATGCCCTGCCATTTTTGCTAGAATTCTACATTTATAATCCAAACAAAATATAGTAAGTACTTTCTTGAGAAGGGTGTTCAAACTTGTTGTATATTTGTAGTACAAAGTTGTTTTTCCAATAGAATTTTCACTAATAATGTAGGTGGCTGTGAGGACACACCTGTAATCCCAGCACTTGATAGGCAGAAGCAGGAGTGTGGCAAGTTTGAGGCCAGCCCTGTCCACAGAGCAGGTCCTCTGTGGGCTATGTAGTAAGACCCTATTTTAAAAAAGGAAAAGCCTAAAAAAAGGAAAAACCTAAAAAGAAATTTTAGTATCTGCTTAAATATGAAGCATAAAGGTCATTGAGAAATTCCTCACTGGATTATAATGCCTCTTGTTTAACAGGAAAAGCCTTATTTTTCCCGGTAGCTGTCCATTATATCACCAGAATAGGACACCATGTTTGTGCTCACTCCTAGCTTCCTCAGTTCCATGTAAATGGCCATGTTGCATTCAGAGCTGTGTCTACTTCAGAACCAGTTTGCACATTGGAAACTGCTATGGGAGCACACATGTAGTGGAGAGCATTCCAGTGAGGCCTACCACATGTGATAAAGACATGGAAATGTTGCCTGATGCAACAGTTATCCAGCTAGACACTGTGTTAACAAACAAGAGTATTCATGCAAAATACTTTTAGATACTTTACATTTGTAGATATGATGTTGGTCCCAGGGCCATCATTTCACAAGTCCATGGAAATATTGAAAGTGGGAAGGCATGAAAGGGAACACCATTAACCACACGACAGAGTCCATTATAGGCTGTTTTGCGATTTTTCTCTGCTAAAACAATTAATAAAATCTCTTCAATTTAACCCCAGGAAGAATTCTTGGACAAGCATAAAAGGCAACTACTTTCTTCATCAAAATATCAGAAGAACCATTTCTAAGTCATATACAAATATTCTTCTCTGAAACCTCTTGAGCTGGGCCCCACAGTTCAAATCACTCTCAGCACCACCCATTAAACTGCACTTAAAGCATTCAACTGCTTTTCTTATCCAAAGTTCCAAGTCCACATTCCTCCAAACAAAAGCATGGTCAGGCCTATCATAGTAATATCCAGTTTTTTCTTTTGACAAATGTGCCAACACTATGCACTGAAGAAAGAACTGTCTCTTCAACAGTCAGTGGTGAGAAAAACAACAAATCTCAGGAAATAAAACCAATCAATATTGTTGGTCTACTTCTGTTTATCTTACCTGTTCTAATGATATGCATGTGCCTCATCTTTCCCTAAACCACACGGTCTAGATTCCTATAGTTACAGCATAATAAGTGTTTAAATTAGATAGCCTTATTTCTCATGGGATGATCATGTTTCTGTCTATGGACAGTGTGACAAGATTGTGATAGGCCTTACATTGAGTCTTTATATTCATTTGGAGTGAGTTGGTTTCTTCACTCTGTAGTCTTCTGATTAAAACACAAGTATGTCATGAAAGCATTTGATATTTTTCACAAGTCTCAGCATATAAATCTGGTATATGATTTTAAATTTATGTTTAATTTTAAACTTTTTCATTGGCAATTATGTGTTCCAGTTGGTTTTGGTTGCTATATTATGAGATAGGGTCACATTTAGTTGACAGGTTGGTGCTAAATTCTGTCTTAGTTAGGGTTTTATTGCTATGAAGAGACACTGTGACCATAGCAACTCATATAAAGGAAACCACTTAATTGGGGCTGGCTTACGGTTCAGAGATTTAGTCCATTATCATCATGGCATGAAGTATGGTGCTACACAGGAAAACATGGTGCTGAGAAGGAGCTTAGAGTTTTTTTTATATTATTTTTATTTTATTTTATTTTATTTTATTTTTTTTATTTTTTTATTTTTTTTGGTTTTTCGAGACAGGGTTTCTCTGTGTAGCTTTGCGCCTTTCCTGGAACTCACTTGGTAGCCCAGGCTGGCCTCGAACTCACAGAGATCCGCCTGGCTCTGCCTCCCGAGTGCTGGGATTAAAGGCGTGCGCCACCACCGCCCGGCTTATTTTTATTTTATAATTAATTTAATTTTACATATCAGCCACAGATTCCCCTGTCCTCCCTCCTGCCACCCCCTAGCTTCCCGCCTCAATCCACCCCCGTTCCCATCTCCTCCAAGGCAAGGTCTCTCCTGGGGATTCAGCTCAGCCTGGTAGATTCAGTCGAGGCAGGTCCAGTCCCCTCCTCCCTACACCAAGGCTGAGCAAAGTGTCTCAGCATAGGCACTAGGTTCCACAAAGCCAGCTCATGCACCAAGGACAGCCTAGGGGCCTCCTAAACAGGTCAAGCTAATCAACTGTCTCACTTATCCAGAGGGCCTGATCCAGTTCCATGGGGGCTCCTCAGCTATTGGTTTCTAGTTCATGTGTTTCCACTAGTTTGGCAATTTGTCCCTGTGCTTTTTCCAATCATGGTCTCAATATCTCTTGCTCATATAATCCCTCCTCTCTCTCACCAATTGGACTCCTGGAGCTCCACCTGGGGCTTAGCTGTGGATCTCTGCATCTGCTTCCATCAGTCACTGGATGAGAGTTCTACCATGATAGTTAGGGTGTTTGGCCATCCGATCACCAGAGTAGGTCAGCTCAGGCTTTCTCTTGACCATTGCCTGTAGTCTATTGTGGGGGCATCTTTGTGGATTTCTGGGGACCTCTCTAGCACTTTGCTTCTTCCTATTCCCATGGGGGTCTTCATTTATTATGGTATCTTTTTCCTTGTTCTCCCACTCTGTTCCTGATCCAGCTAGGACTTCTGGCTCCCCTAAGCTGTCTTTCCCCTGACCCTTGCCCTCCTTTACTCCCTGCACACACCCCCAGTTTGCTCATGTAGATCTCATCATCTATTTCTCTGTCATTGGGCGATCCCCGTGTCTTTCATAGGGTCCTCTTTAATAGGTAGCCTCCTTGGAGTTGTGAGTTTCAGTCTGGTTATCCTTTGCTTTACATCTAGTATCCACTCATGAGTGAGTACATACCATGTTTGTCTTTCTGAGTCTGGGTTACCTCACTCAGGATAATTTTTTCTAGTTCCATCCATTTGCCTGCAAACCTCATGATGTCATTGTTTTTCTCTGCTGAGTAGTACTCCAGTGTGTATATGTGCCACATTTTCTTTATCCATTCTTCAGTTGAAGGGAATCTAGGTTGTTTCCAGGTTCTGGCTATTACAAATAATGCTATTATAAACATAGTTGAGCATGTGTCCTTGTGGAATGATTGAGCATTCCTTGTGTATATGCCAAAGAATGGTATAGCTGGGTCTTGAGGGAGATTGATGCCCAATTTTCTAAGAAAGCGCCATATTGATTTCCAAAGTGGTTGTACAAGTTTGCATTCCCACCGACAGTATAGGAGTGTTCCCCTTGCTCCACATCCTCTCCAGCATAAGCTGTCTTCGGTGTTTTTGATCTTAGCCATTCTGACGGGTATAAGAAGGTGTCTCGGAGTCACTTTGATTTGCATTTCCCTGATGATTAAGAATGTTGAGCAATTCCTTAAATGTCTTTCAGCCATTTGAGCTTCTGTTGAGAATTATCTGTTTAGCTCTAGAGCCCATTTTTTAATTGGATTCTTGGTTATTTTGATGTCTAATTTCTTGAGTTCTTTATATATTCTGGATATCAGCCCTCTGTCAGATGTGGGACTGGTGAAGATCTTTTCCCATTCTGTAGGGTGTCGTTTTGTCTTGTTGACCGTGTCCTTTGCCCTACAAAAGCTTCTCAGTTTTCAGAGGTCCCATTTATTAATTGTTTCTCTTAGTGTCTGTGCTACTGGTGTTATATTTAGGAAGTGATCTCCAGTCCCAGTCTTTTATTCTTAGGTAGTGTCTATATTTGAATGTGAGGTGTGTTTCTTGTATCAGCAGAAAGATGGGTCCTGCTTTCGTATCCATTCTGTTAGCCTGTGTCGTTTTATAGCTGAATTAAGTCCATTGATATTAAGGGATATTAATGACCAGTGATTGTTCATTCCTGTTATCTTTTGATGGTAGTGTGTGTGTACTTCTCCTCGTTGGGGTTACCTGCTGTGGTGTTATCCATTGCCTGTGTTTTTGTTGGTGTATCTGACTTCCTTAGGTTGGAATTTTCCTTCTATTGCTTTCTGTAGGGCTGGATTTGTGGATAAGTATTGTTTAAATCTGGTTTTGTCTTGGAATGTCTTGTTTATTCCGTCTATGATGATTGAAAATTTTGCTGAATATATGAGTCTAGGCTGGCATCCATGATCTCTTAGCGTCTGCATTACATCTGTCCAGGTCCTTCTGGCTTTCAAAGTCTCCATTGAGAAATCGGATGTTATTCTGATGGGTTTGCCTTTATAAGTCACTTGGCCTTTATCCTTTGCTGCTCTTAACATTCTTTCTTTATTCTGTATGTTTAGTTGTTTAATTATTATGTGGCAAGGGGACTTTTTGGGAGGGTCTAGTCTGTTTGGTGTTCTATAGGCTTCTTGTATCTTCATAGGCATTTCCTTATTTAAGTTGGGAAAGTTTTCTTCTATTATTCTTAGGTTTGGTCTTTTCATGGTGTCCCAGATTTTTTGGACATTTTGTGTTATGACTTTTTTGGCTTTCATATTTTCTTTGACTGATGAATCCATTTCCTCTATTGTATCCTCTACACCAGAGATCCTCTCTTCCATCTCTTGTATTCTGTTGGTTATGCTTGCATCTCTGTTTCCCGATCGTTTACTCAGATTTTCTATTTCCAGCATTCCCTCTGTTTGTGTCTTCTTTATTGTTTCTATTTCCCTTTTTAGGTCTTGAACTGTTTCCGTCACCTGTTTCATTGCTTTTTCATAGTTTTCTTTAAAGGATTTATTGTTTTCTTCCACTTTTTAATTTGTCTTTTCCTCTAGTTCTTTATAGATTTCTTCCCATTTTTTGTTTGACTTTTTCTCAATTTCTTTATTGATTTCCTCCACTTTTTTGTTCACCTTTTCCTCAATTTCTTTTTTTTTTGAAAGGCCTCTAGCATCTTCATGATGCTATTCTTAAGGTTGCTTTCTTCTGCTTCTTTTACCTTGTGATGTTCTGATCTTGCTGTTGGAGGAGGGCTAGGTTCTGGTGATGCTGTATTGCTCTTTATGTTGTTGTATGTACTTCTGCCTTGACGTCTGCCCATCTCCTCCTCTAATGGGTATAAGAGGTGCCTGTGTCTGAGCGAGTTGCTGTTGGTCCACTCTGTGCTTGTTTTGTGTGTCTCAGGGGGCCCTTCTGCGTCTAGTCTTAGCTCTTGGTCTAATTGGAGCAAGCAGCTTCTGTGTCTCAGGGAGCTGCTCTTGGGTCAACCCAAGCTAGTTGATTCTGTGACTCACGGATTCGTCCTTGGTCTTATCAGGGCTCTTGGTCCAGTCAGAGCTGACAGATTCTGTGTTTCAGAAAGCCTCTCTGGTCCAATGAGAGGTGGCAGATTCTACTTCTCAGAAAGCAACTCTTGGTCTAATGAGAGCTGGCAGATTCCCTGTCTCCTGAGGTTACTCTTGGTCCAATGACAGCTCTTTGTCCAATGAGAGCTCTCTCTCTAGGCCCAGTGAGAGTGCTCTCTCTAGGCCCAGTGAGAGCTCTCTCTCTCTCCCTCCCTCTCTCTCTCTCTCTCTCTCTCTCTCTCTCTCTCTCTCTCTCTCTCTGGGCCGGATGAGAGCTGGGGATTGGTTTCTGAGCCTCAGGAAGTGGCGGGGGTCTTGGGCGGACAGGTGTGGGGGCAGGGCGTGTAGATTGCAGGGTCCGCTGGGGGGTCTTGGAGAAAGGAGACCTTCCCGCAGGAGCCCTGCCAGCTGGCCAGCAACTGGGGCCGAGTTGGGCAGGTGTTCCCGGGGAATGGCTGGGGCCCAGGAATGGGTCCTAGGGGCAGGCCTCCCTGAGTATGTGCCACTTTGGGCCTGGCTTGAGCATCTGAGACCTCAGAGCCTGCCCCCAGTGACATACTTCTCCAACAACCCTATACCTCCTACAAGGCCACACCTCCCACTAGTGCCACTCCCTATGAGCCTTTGGGGCAGTTCAAACCACCACAATGTGGATCTGCAGGTAGAGCTTCATTGTTTGTAGTGGACTTCACACACTGCACATGAAGAAAGGAGATGACGAAGGCAAGAGGAACTTGGTTGCTTAGGCCTCAGCAGGGAAAGTGACTGTGATGTTGGTGCACAGGAGAAGTAAACTTAGGAGGAGGAAGAAAGGGACAAGTTCAGTCAAATGCTGAGTCCAATTTCCTTCTAAGATAATGCGAATATTCCTGTAAATCTAAGAGAAATTTGGGGATTTTTGATTTCTAATTAAACTTTGCTTATTAATTTTTCCTTATTTTAGAAGTTAGGACCCTTGGTGATATCAATTAACCCCTATTCTTTCATAGGGAACATTTTGTGTTTTGTCAGTTTTATGTAAGTTGTTTTCATTTTACAAATATTATGTGATTTTCTTTTTTTCATTGTGTTTTGTAATTTGTATTTCTTGTTTTTTCTTTTTTTATTATTAAGAAATTTTCTATTCATTTTACATACCAACCACAGATACTTCTTTCCTACCACCTCCCAACCTGCAACCTTCCCCTGCAACTGACCCCTCATTCCCACTTCCTCTAAGGCAAAGACTCCCATGGGGAGTCCGCAGAGCCTGGTACATTCAGTTGAGGCAAATCCAAGCCCCTCCCCCTGAAGAAGGCTGTGTAAGGAGTTCTACCTGGCTCCAAAAAGCCCACTCATGCATCAAGGACAGATCCTGGTCCCACTGCCAGGGGCCCCTTAAGCAGGTGAAGCTAAACAACTGTCTCGCTTATGCAGAGGGCCTAGTCCAGTTCCATGGAGGCTCCACAGCTATTGGTCCACAGTTCATGAGTTCCCACTAGTTTGGTTTGCTTGTCTCTGTAGGTTTCCCCATCATGATCTTGATGTCCCTTACTTACAGAATTCCTCTTCTCTCTCTTCAACTGGACTCTTGGAGCTCAGCCTGGTGTTTGGCTGTGGATCTCTGCATCTGCTTACATCTGTTACTGGATAGAGACTCTATGATGACAGATTACCGGAGTAGGCCAGTTTCGGCACCTTCTCCACTATTGCTAGTAGTCTAAAGTGGGGTCATCCTTGCAGATCCTGGGAACTTCCCTAGCAACCGGTTTCTCCCTATCCCCATGGTGTCTCTCTCTATCATGGTATCTCTTTCATTGATCTACCACTCCATCCCTGTTCCAGCTCGATCATCCCATTCCCTTATGTTCTCATGCACCATACCCTATCCTCCATTCTCCCCTCACCCCCTAGTTTGCTTATGGAGAGCTCATCTATTTCCCCTTCCCAGGCCAATCCGTGCCTCCCTCTTTGGGTCCTCCTTGTTAGCTAGCTCCTCTGGAGCTATAAGTTGTAGTCTGGTTATCCTTTGCTTTACATCTAGTATCCACTTATGAGTAAGTACATATCATGTTTGTCCTTCTGAGTCTAGGTTACCTCACTTAGGATGATATTTTCTAGTTCCTCCATTTGTCTGCAAATTTCATGATGTCAGTAGTACTCCATTGTGTATATGTGCCACATTTTCTTTATCCATTCTTCGGTTGATGGGCATCTAGGTTGTTTCCAGGTTCTGGCTATTACAAATAATGCTGCTATGAACATAGGTGAGCATGTGTCCTTGTGGAATGATTGAGCATTCCTTGTGTATATGCCCAAGAGTGGTATAGCTGGGTCTTGAGGGAGACTGATTCCCAATTTTCTAAGAAACTGCCATGCTGATTTCCAAAGTGGTTGTACAAGTTTGCATTCCCACCAGCAGTTGAGGAGTGTTCCCCTTGCTCCACATCCTCTCTGATGTAAGTTGTCATCAGTGTTTTTGATCATAGCCATCTTGACAGGTGTAAAATGGTGTCTCAGAGTCGTTTTGATTTGCATTTCCCTGATGACTAAGGCTGTTGAACAATTCCTTAAATATCTTTCAGCCATTTGAGATTCTGGTGAGAATTCTCTGTTCAGCTCTGTAGCCCATTTTTTAATTGGATTGTTCAGTATTTTAACATATTTTTGTACATTGAACTGTTCTTGCATCTCTGGGATGAAGCCTACTTGGTCATAGTAGATAATTTTTTTGATGTGTTCTTGGATTGGGTTTGCCAATATTTTATTGAGTATGTTTGCATCAATTTTCATGAGGGAGATTGGTCTGTAATTCTCTTTCTTTGTTGCATCTTTGTATGGTTTGGGTATCAGGGTAACTGTAGCCTCATAAAAAGGGTTTGGTAATGTTCCTTCTGTTTTTGTTGTGTGTAATAATTTGAAGAGTATTAATATTAGTTCTTTTTTGAAAATCTGGTAGAATTCTGCACTAAAACCATCTGGTCCTAGGCCTTTTTTTGTCGGAAGACTTTTAATGACTGTTTGTATTTCCTTATGGGTTATTAGTCTATTTAAATAGTTTATCTGGTCTTGATTTAACTTTGGTATGTGGTACCTATCCAGAAAATTGTCCATTTCTTTTAGATTTTCTAATTTTGTGGAGTACAGGTTTTTGAAGTATGACCTGATGATTCTTTGGATTTCCTCGTTGTCTATTGTTATGTCTCCCTTTTCATTTCTGATTTTGTTAATTTGGATGTTCTCTCTCTGCCTTTTGGTTAGTTTGCATAAGGGTTTTTCTATCTTGTTGATTTTTCTCAAAGAACCAACTCTTTGTTTCATTGATTCTTTGTATTGTTCTCTTTGTCTCTATTTTATTGATTTTAGCTCTCAACTTGATTATTTCCTGACATCTATTCCTCCTGGGTGAGTTTGCCTGTTTCTGTTCTAGAGCTTTCAGATGTACTGTTTAGTCGATAGTGTGAGATTTCTCCATCTTCTTTATGTGGGCATTTAGTGCTATGAATTTTCCTCCTAGCACTGCTTTCGTAGTGTCCCATAAGTTTGGGTATGTTGTACATTCATTTTCATTGAATTCTAGGATATCTTTAATTTCTTTCTTTATATTTCTTCCTTGACCCTTTGATGATTCAGTTGAGCATTATTCCGTTTCCATGAGATTGTAGGCTTTCTGCAGTTTTTATTGTTGTTGAAATCTAACTTTAAGCCATGGTGGTCCGATAAAATACAGGTGGTTATTCCAGTTTTTTTGTGTCTGTTGAGGTTTGCTTTGTGACTAAATATGTGGTAGATATTAGAGAAGGTTCCATGGGATGCTGAGAAGAAGGTATATTCTTTTGTGTTAGGGTGGAATGTTCTGATATCTATTAAGTCCATTTGAGTCATAATATCTTTTAGTTCCCTTACAATGATTTCTTTTTTTTGTTTGTCTTTTCCTCTATTTATTTAAGGGAATTTTCATTTCCTCTTTAAAGGCTTTTTATCATCTTCTTAAAGTCATGTTTTTATGGTCGATTTCTTGTGCTTCTTCTGTGTTAGGATTTTCAGGTCTTGCTGATATAGAACCACTAGGACCATATTGCTCTTTATGTTGTTGAATGTAGTTTTGTACTGGCATTTACCCATCTCTTCCTCCAATCTGTGCAAGTGGTGTCTGTGTCTGAGGGAGCCTCTTTAGGTCCAATTGGCAGTGTTGTTTCAGTTGGAGCTCTTGGTCCAATCAGAGCTTTTGGTTCACTGGGAGCTGGTGGAGTCTGTGTCTCAGGGAGCAACTGTGATCTCAGAGGGTGGGTTGATTTGTGGGGTGGGGTGGGGCTTGTAGATTACAGGGTCTGGTGCTTGCTGGGGTTCTGCCTGCTGGCCTGCAGCTGGGACTGCGATGAGTGGGGGGTTTGAGGGCACGGATTGATTGGCTAGAGGCTAGTCTCACCTCCTTGTCTACTCAGAGCTGGCAGAGTCTGTGTTGAGATTTTCTTTATTAATTTTTTTTTCCTGTGACAGAACACCTGGCAATAGCAATGTGTGCGAGGGTTTGTTTTGGCTCAGCATTTCAGGGACCATCATGGCAGGGAAGTCAGGGTGGCAGCTGGTCACAGTACAGCCATAGTCAGGAGGCAGAGAGCTATGGCTGCTAGTGTTCTGCTTGCTTGCTCCCTTTTTAATGTTATCCAAGACCTTAGTTCGAGGGATGGTGCTGCCCAGCATTAGGGTGGGTATTCCCACTTCTTTTAATCTAATCCAGCAAATTCCACATAAAGAGTCATAAAGCGTGATTTCCTAGGTGACTCTAGATTATTTCAAATTGGCAGTATTAATAATTGCAGTTATGGTGAAGCAAGTGAGAGAAACGATTAGTAGATTAGAGAGTAACAGGAAAGTTAGAAGGAAGCCACTTCATGTGAAAGTGGTGGTCCATGCATTTGAATTCCAGCATGAGTTGGGGAAGAACCCTTGTGGCCCCACCCTTGGTGGAGTTGTTGGAGGTTGAAGGAAAGCTGCTTTCATTGGGGGTGTGCCATGGGTTTCACATGCTCATGTGGATAACTACATACCCATGCACATTGGCAGCACTTAGTCTCTGAGTTATTAGTAAGAAAACAAGAAAAAGAGGATGTGAAGTTGGAAGAAAAATGGGTTAAAAATACTAAGGGGAGTTGGAGGAAGGTATGGGGATCAATATGAACAAAACATATTAATAACTGGATGAAATTTTCAAATCATAAATATATTTAAAAAGTTTAAAAAGTAGATAAGAAATATAATGGAAGTATTAAGCTAGTTCTCAATGCTGATTTGGTATTATAATTTGTGATTTTAGTATCTTTCCTGATTTTATTGATCTTCTAAGTATTATGTTACTTCATTTAGTGTATTCTACCTTTGTATTTCTGGAGACAATTTTATTTGGGCTGAGTAACTAAAAACAATTTAGTAAATAATGGGGCAGCTGATTCACTCATCACTGTGATATGTATCAACATCATCTTCTCTGCAGATAGCTACTATGTCACGTGGGGAGCCCGGCATAGCTCAGGAGCAAAGACAGTTCCAGGACAGCCATTACCTCCACACGGGAAACCACTTGGCAAACTGACCTCTGCAGACCTGAAGGATGTCATTAAGAAGGTATGGGAGTCAGGCGGTGGTGGCGCACGCCTTTAATTTTAGCACTGGGGGGGCAGAGGCAGGTGAATCTCTGAGTTCGAGGCCAGCCTGGGCTACAGCGCGAGATCTAGGACTGGCTGCAAAGCTACACAGAGAAACTCTTATCTTGAAAAACCAAAAAAAAAAAAAAAAAAAAAAAAAAAAAGGAAGCTATGGGAATCATGTTTGGAGTAAGATATGGTTATGATAGTAAGTTAAGGTATTTGTTGGAAACACTTGAGTACGTGAAATGAAAGATCATACAATAGATAAAACCTGTTCTGTTCTTTGCAATTTAGTTCATTCTATCAGACATTACTAGACGGACAGATGCATGTACAAATTACTAAGATATCTTTTTAAAGATGGTGTTGGCATTGGGATAGTAATGAGAATAGTGATTGGAAAAAAACATCCCTGGAATGATGAGTGTCACACCTCAATATTAGAGTCACCTGATGAAAGAGAAAGTGGGTGGGCTCCAGGGTGGCACCATCAGAGTCAGGTCACCATGTGAGGGCTAGAGGTTCTGAATCTTGGTCTCCTGTGCAGGTTTTCTTCCTGGTCTCCCTTTTGCCCTCCCCCCCCTTCCCTTCTCCCCCTTTCCCCTTATTCTCCCCCCTCACTCACTTTCAGTTTAGTTGTAAGGAAGAAGAAGAAACAGTGAGGCATATATGTTCTTTTTATTGTGTGTAACATATGCTTGTGGGTACCCTGGGAGGCCAGAAGAAGGTGTCAGGTCCGCCCGAGCTAGAGTTAGGCTGTTGTGAGAGACCCTACATATATTCTGGGAACCAAACCCCAGTTCAGCTGTAGTGCTGTCCAAAGCTAGTTGAATTTTGGGCACCCTTGAACTTGTTTGCCATAAGTTTGTTGTAAATCTACAAATTTGGGTTATTGCGTAATAAAATTTTAGATGTGAAATAAAATGTAATATTGTCAAAATGTAATATTTTACTCTAATATTTAAAAAAAATATATTATTATTATTTTTTTTTTGGTGTGTGTATGTGTACTTCGTGAGAGTACGTGCATTATGTGCGTGCAGGAGCTGTGAAGAACAGAAGAATGAATCAGATCCCCCTGGAATTGGAGTTATAGGCCATGAGGATGCTGGGAACAAAACCCAGATCCAGCAAGACTTCTGAACTATCTCTCCAGCCCCAGAAAAGTAACATTTTTATTATATAACTAGAAATTACATTAATTATAAAATCTGTTTTTGTTTTTCAAAGGGTCTTATTCACTATGGACGAGATAACCAGAATTTAGATATCTTACTTTTCCAAGAAGTTCTGGAATATATGTCTAGGATAGACAGAGTGCTAAGTTTCCCTGGAGGCTCGCTTCTGTTGGCAGGACGAAGTGGTGTGGGGCGGCGGACTGTCACGTCTGTTGTCAGTCACATGCATGGAGCAGTGCTCTTCTCCCCAAAGATTTCCAGAGGCTATGAGCCAAAGCAGTTCAGGAATGATCTCAAACATGTGAGTTGTGGACACTGTTTTCCTTTATTTGGTTTTAAAGCTCACTGGTTATTAAAGCTATTTAGACTCCTACATGTAACACATTCTCCTTTTAATTTTGTTTTAATTTTATTTTCTCCATAAATTTTCATCTGTACCTGGGAGATTCCTGTTAGGATATCCAGGTTGTGGGCATCTGAGACTATGGGATGTCAAGTTTGGTGATAAGTAGGACTACATAACTATGTAGGAAGAGTAAACTTATGAAAACGATCTAGTTTTTGCTTCAGTGACTTCTACAATAAATTTTTCTTCAAGTAATAGTTATGGATGACTTTAATTTACTTTCCAAATAATACAGGTCAAATATAATTTTCCTTTCTCTTTCTCAGTTATAAATCAGTTGGTAAATAGGCACTAAGTAAGCTAGGTGTGGACACTTGGGAGGAAAAGGCAGCAAGATCCTGGCAAGTTCAAGGCCAGCCTGAGTCACATAGCAAGATGCTGTGTCTCAGAAACAGTGCCAGCAGTAACATCAAACCAACAAACTTGTAAATAGACAAATGCATTATAGTCACTTCCTTGTGTAGAGAACCCCTCTGCTCTGTTTCAGTCTTCAGACTGTGTTCAAGGGTATCTTGTTATGTTGTCATGCCAGCCAAAGGTTGTAATCTTTAACTGCTCCATAAGTCACCAAGAGGACTGGTCTTCCCCTCGTTTTGCAGGTGCTGCATCTGGCAGGGATTGAGGCACAGCAGGTAGTTTTACTTCTTGAGGATTACCAGTTTGTACATCCTACATTTTTGGAGATGATCAATAGCCTTTTGTCTTCAGGCAAGTGAATGGTTTCTGTGAAGCAAATATAAGTACTGTTGTAAAAATTACCCAATTAAAGTTACTGTATAAAATACTGCAGGGAACCTTGAACATAGTTGTTACTAAGGTCATAAGAGCTGACGCATGGTTATGACTGAAGAATTGAGATCTCAAGCTTTGTAAAACCAAGAATATGTAAAAGTTATTGTTAATACTTCTGGTAATGACTGAACAGAAAAGTTTAAAGTAAAAATTGAAAAGCATTTCGTATGTAAAATTGGTTTTGAACTGTTATATGCTAGTCAAAGTAAAAAAGAAATATGATATTCTTCCACAGGTGAGGTCCCTGGACTGTACACGCTGGAAGAGCTAGAGCCTTTGCTGTCGCCTTTGAAAGATCAAGCTTCCCAGGATGGTTTCTTTGGACCAGTCTTCAATTACTTCACATACAGTAAGAGGCAGAGAGTTCATCACTAAGTTTACATTCTGGTTGGAGTGAAATAAATTTAATAGGGTGTTCTGTACAGCTTGGCACCTTGGCCTGGTTAGAGGTAGGGAGGGAATGAAGAAAACAGTAAACATAGTAAAGGACAAATAACTGCACAGAGAAATTGGGGAAGGTAGGCCAGGCTTGCTCTAGTGGAGTAGTACCCATTGTACAATCTCCCAGTGCCTCAGTGTGAGTATCATGTACAGCACAGGAGGTAGATTTAGCTAGCCTAGGTAGGAGGTGCAGTTACTAATTTTGCACATATTGCTCAATCATTTGTAAACATTCATTCTTTTGTACACAGTCAATATTTGCACTTAGACCTGAGAAAGATTTTGCCATCACTCTAAGCCTGACCCAGGTAGGGGATAAGGCTTTGGCAATTTCTCATGGGCCTGAGACATTGGTCCTTGGCATGGTCGTGTACTTGTTAAGCAGTAACATTCACTCAGGACTTCCTAGGCTCTCCACAATTTAATTTGCCTTAATTTTTCACTAGATTGCAAAGGTATCTTAAATTTAGGGTTCTTTGATAATTAACACCTTTTCTGTTATTTTTTTCCTGCAGATTTTAGAAAGTAGCACAGAAGAAGCCTGTAATAACAATATCTTAGGAAATTTTATAAGAAGGCAATGTTGGAATTGCACTGATATTTTTGAAATACCAACCTTGCTGTCTACATTTTCATTTAATCATATTATACTAACTATAGTAGTAGATCTTGTCTTAAATAAGATAGCCCTTTATACAGAAGCACTTTCTTGTGCACTGTGGAAATAAAATAGAAATTTTTAAAAGCATAAATCACAGCAACCAGCCATTTTTATATGATATCTTTATGAATCTTTTTCTTAGCATCTGTGACAAAACTGCATGTATGCAGATATTTTTTATTCATTCTTTGAGAACTTGATACACTTATACCATGTGTCTTGATGATAGCAACTTTTTGCTCCCCATCTAACTCCTAGGCTCCTCTACCACACCCCACTCCCAACCTGATGCTGTCTTTTCGTAACCCACTGAGTCCAATCAGTGCTGTCCTTGTTTCTACGGGTGTGGGGCCAGATACTGGATCTTAGGAAGTCTACCAGGGGCCACTTCTTGAAGAAACAAGGAGTTTTTTTTAACCAGTGTAAAATTCTTGCCTTAATATTACTTTGTAGTTTGCTCTTTCCCGTAAGCAGCTCCTACTGTTTCATTTACAAAATAAAATGTTTATCATAAACCAGTCTATATATAAAAGTTTTTTGATTTATAGTTGTTGTAATTGTCTGTGATTATAGTTTCTTCTGAATTTTTCAGGAATTCAGCAAAACTTGCATGTTGTCTTGATTATGGATTCTGCAAATATGAACTTCATAATAAACTGTGAGAGTAATCCGGCTTTGCATAAGAAATGCCAGGTGCTGTGGATGGAGGGCTGGTCCGACAGCAGCATGAAGAAGGTGTGTTCTGACCTGGAAGCTTGTTCTACCTGGTGTTACTTTTCACAGTTTGTCTTTGGTGCTGGTTTGAACATTAGCTTAACTGAGGTGCTAGGCATTTCTACTGTATCTGAAAGCGTCTCTGTTTTCTTTCTATTCCAATGATAGTTTAGTTGAATATAGAATTTTAGATGGAAGCTTTTAGTTGAGTATAGAAATTTTAATGGAATAAAGAGATAGTTATCTTTTTAAATTTTATGCCTTGGATTTATTAGCCTAACAGGTGCTAGCCTAGAATTAAAAAAAAAAATGCACAGTAAGAATTTTACAAAGTGAAAATTTAAAAATTTAAGTACTTTTTTTTTTTTTTTTTTTTTCGAGACAGGATTTCTCTGTGTAGCTTTGCGCCTTTCTTGGGACTCACTTGGTAGTCTAGGCTGGCCTCGAACTCACAGAGATCCGCCTGGCTCTGCCTCCCGAGTGCTGGGATTAAAGGCATGCGCCACCACTGCCCGGCAAATTTAAGTACTTTTAAAAAGCATGTTTGAGGGGCTGGATAGAAGAGATCTGCTGGATGGATTAGGGGCTTGTGAGCATGGGAACTTGAAGGTTGGAGTGGGTGGAGGGGGAGAGTGCTGAGAGGGATTACTGGAAATGGGGGTTTTTGGGGGTCGGGTAGAAGCCTGATGCAAGGGAAACTCCCATAAATCTACAAGGATGGCCCCAGCTAAGACTCCTGGCAGCGGTAGATGCATAACCTGAACTGGCCATCCCTGTGATTGGACTGGTGACTACCCCGGTTGTCATTTTAGAGCCTTCATCCAGTGACTGATGAAGGTAGATTCAGACACCCATGGCCAAACATTGGGCAGAGCTCAGGGAGTCCTGCTGAGGAGACGGAGGAGGGATTATGGGAGCCTGGGAAGCAGGGGCAGGGACATTGCAGGAAAACCCACAGAAATGGCTAGCCTGGCTCATGGGAACTCACAGAGTCTAAACCAACAACTAGGGAGCCTGCATGGGACTGACTTGGGCCCTCTGCATATATGAGACAGTTGTGTTGCTTGGTCTGTTTGTGTGACTCCTGGAAATGAGAGCATGTAGTTGGAGTTTTCTCCAGTCCTGCCTGGCCCTTGGTCAAGACAAATCTCTCTCACCCACCAGTCCTGCAGCCACTCAGACCCAAATAAACACACACAGGCTAATATTATTTAAAATTGCTTGGCCATTAGCTCAGGCCTACCACTGACTAGCTCTTACACTTAAACTCAGCCCATTTCTGTTAATCTATATGTTGCCACGTGTTCCATGGCTTTACCTGTGTGCCTGTTACATGTTGCCTTCCTCTTCCCAGCCCTTTCCTCTCTCTTTGTCCCACCTATACCATACTGGCCAATCAGCGTTTTATTTATCAATCAAATCAGAGCAACACATTCACAGCATACGAAGCGATACCATAGCAGGAGCAGGTGCTGTCTGTCCCTGGTGCCTTGACGAGCTCTTGGGAACCTGTTCCTCATGCTGGATTGCTTGTTCCAACCTTAATACAGGCGGAGGTGCTCAGTCCTATGGCAGCTTGATGTGCCATGCTTTGCTGATGCCCATAGGAGGCCTGCCCCTTTCTGAGCAAATACAGAGGAGGGTTGGGTTGGGGGGGCAAAGCGGAAGGGTAGGCAACCCAAATTGATTTTAATGTGTGAGTTCATAGCACCGTTGTAACTACAGTCCACTTACTTTACTTTGTCTGAATCAGTAGTAACCTTAGACATTGTACATTGAATAATATTCATACTCCCAATCGCTTGCTTATTTTTATATAATAGAAATACATATCATGCCTGGTACATTTCAGAGTAGTGTGATGTTACGTTACAGACAAAGTTTTAAACAGATCGAGGCAGGCACGATGTTTTAGCCTGTGTGAATAGAAAACGAGCAGCTATGAAGTCCTGGGTGTGCTGCTGTATTTTCTCCCTGAATTCTGAAGTGATGTTATTACTGGAGATGAAGGATGGTTTTGCTACTTGAGTGTGATGAAACAAGTGGCAGGAGGGGAGTTGAGGACACTTGCACAATAAAATTGTTTCACCAAGGAATTTAAGCTGATAAAGAGGAAACTTACAGTTTGAAAAAGAGGAGTGACAATGAGAAGGTGGTTGAGTCCCTAGGGACTGGACTGGAGCAGAGGCTGAAAGGAGGTTGGTGTTGAGCGAGAGTCAGCCTGGAAAGCAAGTGTCTTGGTAGAAGGGTGAGAAACCCAAAGGTAAAGGCTTACCACGAAAGGATGGGGACAACTGTGAGGACCAAGTTTGGATCTCCCCGAAGCCAAGTAAAAAGTTTGGCATGGTTTTGCATGCTTATAATCTGAGCTCTGGGAAGTAGAGACAGGCGGGTCCTCAGGCAGGCAGCTAGCCTGATGGGTGAGCTCCAGCGTGGTGAGAAGCCTGTCTCCATAGAGGTGGGTAGCATTGTTGAGAATGACACTTGGGGTTGCCCTCTGGGCTCTAGACACACAGATGTTTGCACCTGCTTCCCTCACAAGTGCTCTCTCAAACACACTGTATCCCACAAATGTTAACTTAAATCCTCTTAGAGACTTTACTGCTTTGTCATAAATCAATGAAAGGTAGTTCAGCATTAGTTAAGGGATATATTTTGGGGTACATTTCATTGAGTGGTAAAGAAATGTTCTGCATTCTAGATACCAGAAATGTTATTCAGTGAAACAGATGGTGAAGAAAAACATGACAAAAAAAGAAAAGAAGAAAAGAAAAAAAATTCAGGTAGTATTTTGGGGTAATTTATTTATATTTTTTGAATTTATGAGGTACTACCTTTTCTCACATTAGAGATTCACACGGAAGATGATTATATTAAACAATGTGAAGTATAGCATGTCTTTCTCTGTACTGCCAGCTCGCAAATAATGACAAAGAGACTTATATTGATTATGAAAGCTTGATCTTAGCTTAGGCTTGTCCCAGTAGCTCTTACAACTTAAAAGGAACCCATTTATTTTAATCTACGTGCTGTCATATGGCTCGTTAACTCATCTCTCCTTACTGCTCATGTTGCTTTTTCTACATCTGGCTGGCAACCTTGCCTTTCTTCTTCTTCAGGCCCTTTCTGTCCCCAGAAGTCCCACCTAACCTCCTCCTGCCTAGCTATTGACCATTCAGCTCTTTAATCACAGTAACACATCTTCACCCAGTATAAAGGGATATTCCACAACAGTGAATTGTTAACAGTAACATTTTTTGTGCATATTAAAATTTGAAGCTCTCTTCATTTTTAAATTAAATTTGTGTCATATAGGAGCCAAAAGAGTATGTATATGTCAGAAATTAAAAAAATGATTTTTTCCTGGGGGCTGGGGAGATGTTTCAGTAAACTGCTTGCATGTATGCATGAGTTTGACTTAGGAACCACATAAATGCTGATGTGGCACTTGCTTGTAACCCCCTGCTAGGAAGGCAGAGGCAGGAGGATCCCAGCACTTGCTACTTAGGAAGCCTGGCCTAGTGACCAAGACAGTTCTTGAGGTTGGTCTTGGGCCTCCATGTGCATGTGCCCTTTCATGTACATGTGTACCCCACACATGAACTTGTACATAAACTCCTATAGCCTCATTTCCTACCCTTTCACAAACAAAATTATTTTCTGACCTAGTCAGTGGAAGTCCTGATTATATTATTTTGACTCTCATCAGTAGATACATCATATAACTTCATTTTAGTCCAGAAAAGTTTTGTGATATTTTGTGAGTAAAGATGGTATAGTTTGTCAATTGTAATATTAGTCCACATTAATTTTGGATAAGCAATTTTTTTACACTAGAGTCATATTTATTTAACACAAGGATCTAGTCATGAAATGTTTAATTAAGCTTGTTTTATGCTAGATAAAGGGCTATTTACTGAAGGAGCTAATAGCCTGGTGAAAACAAGAATCATGCTGTACATAGACATTAAATTCTGATGTAGAAGCAAAGGGGTGGTAGAAGTTCATCTAAAGTGTGTTGAAGTGTAGATGTAACTGTCTTGTTAAATAAGAAACACAGAGCCAATGCAGAGATGAAAGCCCAAGAGGTCAGAGCAATAGCTAAGAGCTAAAAACCTTACTCTTCAGTGCCGCTGCTGTCCTTCTCGGCAAGAGACCTACTTCCTGTGTGTTTGTCTTTTTATAGACTTTCTATTCTGCCTTTCATTGGTTGTAAACCCAACCACATGACCTCATCACTGCCCATCTATACAGACCTCCAGGTCTTCTATGGTTGGTATTGAGATTAAAGGCATGTGTCTTCATGTTGGCTGTATCCTTGAACACACAGAGATCTACCTGACATGTGATCGGGATTAAGGGCGTGTGCTACCACTGCCAGACTTCTGCTATGGCTTGCTATTAGCTCTGACCCCCCAGGGAACTTTATTTATTAACATACAAATAAAGTCACATTTCAGTACAAATAAAATATCACCATATTGAAGAGTGTAGTTCTTGTATGGCAAGTATGCCAAGAAGTAGAAGCACTCTAAACAGCCATCTGGGAAGACGTCCTGGTCAGAGTGTGTGGTCTGAAGACAGCATGGAAGAGCAGCACAGTCACTGCTTTGGAACTGTGAAGAAATGGTGGAAAGATCAGTTTCATTGAAGAGGAAAGGATGGGTGGAGTTAGAATTAATAGGTTAGCATACTGTACTGGGTTTGCAGTCTACTTCGTGAGTGACCTGGAGCTCTTAGGAGATCTTGGTAACAATATGATTAGGATTTCCTTTTACACTAGGATTTCTAGGTCTGTCTCCCCACCTCCACCCCACCCTTACTTTTTCTCTAGTTATTGTGAAGTGGTTACTTTGGGGAAATGGCAGGTAACTAGACCACTTTAGAAGTGCACTTCTGTGATATGGGATAGACAAGGCCTGAACCAAGAAAGAGGTAAGGTGACAGAAAAGAATGGACTTGGAGGGTATTGGGAAATAGTGCCATGAGGCTTGAATGTGTGATGGTTGTGATATACAAGAAAGGATGAGTCAAAGGTGTCTCACTGGCTTCTGGCTTAAGAAGTAATTAGAAGTTGGCTTCATTCACTGTAGAAGGGAATGCAGATGGTCACTGAGAAGGAAGTGTATCCTTGATCACAGATGCATTGAATTAAGTTTGAACTTACTTTTTCTGAGTTTTAAAGTATTCTCCCCTTCTCTATCAAATGAGTAAATTTTAGAATCTCTTTTCTATTTCAAGTAGCTCTTACTGTGTTGACTTTTTGATTATATTCATAATATAGTTCTAATTAATTTATAATGTTATAATAACCAGTAGATTCTTTTTACAGCAATAGTACTGTGTGGGGGAAATAAATAACAGTGGAAAGATAGAGACCACTATAACCATAGAGCTCAGGTCCTAAGGAGCATAGGAGCTATGGATGATTTTATTTTTTTAAGAAAGGTCTTGTGTTTGTAACTACATAGAGTGGGGTATCTGAAATATAGGCAAGATTATTTTATGTAATTTTTAACATATCATGCTTATAAATAACTTTTACTAACTATCTTTTTCTAGTTGATCCTGACTTTCTAAAATCATTCTTACTAATCCATGAGTCTTGTAAAGCATATGGAGCCACCCCAAGCAGGTACATGACCTTTCTGCATGTGTACTCGGCCATCAGCAGCAGCAAGAAACAGGAATTACTGAAGAGACAAAGTCATTTACAGGTATAGTATTGGTAATCTTTAAATATTTCATTTTTTGTTTTTAATTATTATATCTTGAGTTACTGCTTATAGGGAATGATAATGCAGATCACAATTCTATGTTGCATGTGGCATATATTTAGTATAGGTAAATAATGTATAATAAACCCTCCAGAAACAATTATACTTCCCTACAGTGTTTCCCATTAGATTGTAGTAAGACGTTTTTCTTCATTAGTAGTTATTTGACCTTAAAGGGATAACATTTAATGTTTTTGACAGGTGTAGTGCTGCCCCTGAGGTTTTGTTTTACATGAAACATTTTAGAAATTAACAAGTCATTATTTACCTGGGCATGATCCATGCTGGTAATCAAAGTACTTGTGAGGCTGGAGCAGGAGGATTGGGAGTTTGAGCTAGCCTGGGATAATTAGTAAATCTTTTCTCAGGAGACCAGAAAAAAAGAAAGAAAACAAAGGAAATGTAAACAGTGATTTTGTAAATATTATTGGAAAGGTTAATATTTGACATTGTGAAACAAATTATGTTTTAAAAGCAAACTGATATTTTTGGTCAAAATTATTTATAAAATAATGTTCTTACTCATACCACTTCTGTAGCGAGTCTCTGCCTGGCCAGCCAGCTCCTAAATAATGTACACACGGAGACTTCTTACTAATTATGGAAGCTCAGCTTTAGCTTAGGCTTGTTTCTAATTAGCTCTTATAACTTAAATTGACCCATTTCAATTAATTTATGTGCAGCCACGTGGGTCATGGCTTGTTAGCTCGTCTCCTACATGACCTGCTTCCTCTACCTGTCCTGGCAACTCTGCCCTTCTTCCCACCATCGTCTCTGCTCTGAACATCCTACCTAGCTGTTGGCCATTCAGCTTTTTATTAAACCAGTTTGAGTGACATGTCTTCACACAGTGTAAAGGAATATTTCGCAACATTCCCCTTTTTGTCTCAATAAAAAAGAAAGGTTTTAACTCTAACATAATAAAACTATAAGTAATAAGAACAATTATCGGGTAAGAATTACATTTAAAATGTCCAATCCATTTGTATTTGGCATATTTGGAGAAAATATTCCATTATTTATTCTATCTTGATGAGCCCAAAGCTCTGTACTTAATTTACCTTCTATCATAACTAAGGCACACTATAACTGTCTAGTCCTCAACTCCATCAAGGACTCCAGAAGGATATAATATTACCCGAGGACACAAGAAGTGCAGTGCAAACCACTTCCAAAGCAATAGAGACAGCTGGCTTCCTGAACAGTCACTCCAGGGTTCCTCTGTAACATTGGGACATCCAGCTTCAGCTTATGGGTCTAGAATATCTGACAGACTTTTCTGTGAAGCAGGAAGTTTTGAAGGACTCTCCTACCTGTCTTGGTAAAGTTTACTTTCTTTTGTGTACTGCTTGTCCAGTTTGGACAATATACTGTCAGCAGTTAAGGCAAGGGCAGTTTCTTGCCCACATGGCTAGCTTTTGCCATAAAGAAAGCAAGCTCCATATGGAGGTTCTTCAATGCCCATCAGCCTTTTATGAAGTAAATTGGTGCTACCCGGAGCAGACATGCCTCACTGTCATGAAAAACCCTATGTTATTAAAACACTAAAATTACCATATTCTGTAGGTCTCTGTAGTATTTAAAGACCATCTATATATTTAAAATATGTCTCTGATTGACATTGAAAATATGCCTAACATGACTATAAGTTTGATTGTTATAGATGATTAACTACCAACCTGTATTTCTTTATTATCCTAAATAGTTTTCAAGGACTAGAACTTTATATTACATGTATAAATGAGCTATGTAGGTAAAATACCTTAAACGAGAAATAGAAACATATAATACAGTATAATAAAAAGAACCTTAAATTTGTATCAATATACCAAAATTCATATCAATGTAAAATATTTGAGACTAGTGGTTGTTCAAAAGTAGACTCAATAATCCACCCTTTTATGTCATCATTTCTATATTATATTCCCCCTTTTCCCTTCAGAAAGAGATCCCTGGGCTGGAGAGATGGCTCAGAGGTTAAGAGCACTGACTGCTCTTCCAGAGGTCCTGAGTTCAACTCCTAGCAACCACATGGTGGCTCACAACCACCTGTAATGAGATCTGGTGCCCTCTTCTGGTCATACATGTATACAAAATAAATAAATAAATCTTTAAAAAAAAAAAAAAAAAAAAAAAAAAAAAAAAAAAAAAAAAAAGAGATCCCTGAATCTAATCTCTTTTGTTTAGCTTTCTCTGTGACCATGATCAGTAACGATTTGTAACCAACCTCCCTAAATGATGACAAACATCCATAACCCACTGAATGACCAAAAAGCACCCACTTCACCTCTAGGGAATATGGGTGTTGTGTTCTCTAGAATGCTTCCTGTTGTTTGGGGGTGTTGAAATCTTTGGGGGACCCTGAGAAAATTAGGATAATGGTCAAGTCCTGGCTAAAATAGTCTGTGAGGCTGGACCATCTCAGCCAGCAGCCTTGAAGTTGTTCTGGATGCAGAACTACGAAGAAACTGTAACAGAGGCTCTCTGAGGGGCTGGATCACCTGGGCAACTCATTTTCATTGATATCTGGTCTCCTTTCTCTGAAAGCACATAAACTTTCAAAGGCAACATGCATATCTGTATTAACACAAATATAGACTTGCATTGTATAAAAGCCAGCCAAAGATGATTTTTTGTTTTATGTTTGAGCAGGTAGAATATAGTTCACATGTTTTATGTTTTTTTTTTTTTTTTTTTTTTTTTTTTTTTTTTTTTTTGGTTTATTTCTTTATGTCTGTGGCCAGGATTTCAGGGAGTTTCTCCGATCAAATCTGATCTCTATCAACATTGAATGAATTCACAGCCTTTCGATTTTTGTGGAAACAAAAGCATAACCTCTTCCCCAATGTAACATTTTTTTTACTTCCTTTTTGAAGTTAAGACATTTTAAAAATATTTAGATTGGTTTAATTTAGTAGTTTTTATAATCCAGTGTCTCTCAGCAGCTATTGTTTGCTCATCAGCAATCAAAACATTTAAAGTCAATACGACCCCACACAGGATCCAGACTCCCTGTGTGTTTCCCGTCTCTATATGACTTACTTTTTAAAATTACTTTGCTCTTTCTTTAAAGACTTTATTTTTAAAATATTTATTTATTTGTTTGTTTGTTTGTTTATTTATTTATTTTTATGACTGTCTATATCCTTTTTTTCTTAAGCCTCTGCACATTGTTAAACACACTGTAACCTGGTTAGAGGTTTTTTTTCCATTTGAACCTGCTTTACTGCACATTTGTATCTTTTCTGTCTGCATGAGCAAAATCTTAAACTGTAGCACAGCTTAGCTCATGGCACACTGGTGGCTCAAGTCTGCATGCAGTGGCCTGGAGACTTGTCTCTGTACCGCAGCCCACATGAGAGACTGTGGGACTAGAAAGCTATGTTTGGCTCTGTTTTTGTGTGTTTGGAACTTTTTAAAAGCATTCTCAGGTCCTATGTGGAAATATTTGCTACCACATTGGATGCCATTTGTAGTGAGTCTTTCTCTGTTCCACCAGCCAGCTCCCAAATGACCATATGGAGACTTCTTATTAATTATGAAAGCTCAGCTGATTGCTTAAGCTTGTTTCTTAGTAGCTCTTATAATTTAAATTAATCCATTTCTATTAATTTATGTGCTGCCACGTGGCTCGTGGCTTGTTACCTCATCTCCTACATGACCTGCTTCCCCACCCACTCCTGGTGACTGTGCTCTTCTTCTTCCCAACGTTCTCTCAGCTCCGAAAATCCTGCCCAGCTGTTGGCCATTCAGATTTTTTTTTAAAGATTTATTTATTTATTATTTATACAGTGTTCTGCTTGCTTGCATGTACCTGAACACCAGAAGAGGACTCCAGATCTCATTACAGATGGTTGTGAACCACCATGTGGTTGTTGGGAATTGAACTCAGGACCTCTGGAAGAGCAGCCAGTACTCTTAACCTCTGAGCCATCTCTCTAGCCTGGCCATTCAGATTTTTATTAAACCAATCCGAGTGATGTATCTTCACATAATATTCCACAGCAACTTCACATTCTGAAGAGTTTTCTCTGTGTATTATTCTAACTACAGCTTCAACTTATAAAACTAGTAGTTTTAAAATGCTAGCTTCTGGGGTAGAGCATTTGCCTCTCCTATGCACGGTATTGGGCTCAGTCCACAGCACTGTAAGTACCCTACCATCCACACACCAAAATGCCAGCTTCTAAGAGTATTCTATTTTCTAAAAGAAAAGTGTTTTCTTTTCCAAAGTTCTATCTTCTCTCTGGTAGGATAATATAGTAGGATCTAACTTAAGACCCAATTGTGTAAATTTTCCTTTAAGGTTTCTTAATTAACCCATTGAGTTCATTTGGTGCATGTCTGTATATACATACCAGAGGTCCACATTCTCAAAGAGAGTGACTGCCTGCAGCCATCAATTACCAATAGCTCTTCAATAAGGAGATGAATTCTTTAGGGTCCCCTCCCCTACCATGCTGGAATTTTTGACTGGGTTTATTTTGTACAAATCTTGGTCAGGTAACCAGAGCTGCTCTGATTTCACATGTGCAATAGTAATGTCATCTATGGAGGAGAGCTTTTCATGGCACTCCTCCCCAGCCTCTGGTCCTTTCTTTCTTTCTTCTCCCTTTTCCTTTGTGTTCTGAGTCTTAGAGCGGGGCTTGTTATAGCCATCCACCTATGGCTGAACACTGACAGTTTCATTCTTTCTGCACTTTGAAATGTAATGATTATCTGCATTAACCATTACCTAGTGCCACAAGAAGCTTCTCTGACCAGGATGGGCACCAACACTGTAAGCATTGGAGCTTGGATGGAAAGGTATCCTGGCAGTTGGGAGCCAGAGAATAGCACAAAATCACTGTAAGTGGTGCAGCTCTGCTCTGGCAGAAGAGTTTCAGCTCTGCTCCAGGGAAAGGTTTCCCCAGGGCAAGTGTGACACCTCTGCTCTGACAGGGGAGGGTTTCCCCAGCAAAAGTGTTACAGCTCACTCCACTAGGGGAAAGTTTCCCCAGCAAGTGTTAAAGCTGTGCTGCAACTGGACTCTGCTCCTGTGAAAGTGTCACACCTCACAGGAAACTTCACTCAAGAGATTTCCTGGGGAGGAAAAATCCTGGAGAGTGGTTGCTTCTAAGGTGAGAGGCTGCAGCAAACTGAGCAGAGTACAGCTTATCTAGGGCTTCTTGCTGTGTGGGGCATGGAGCTTTTGCAGCGTGGCTTGGCATTGGTGTGTTTTTGTTGCCTGATTCTGGAGTAAGTTCAGGGATTGGTTGGATTTTGCAGCATAACTCTAGGGCAAACTCAGGGATTGGTGGGATTTCAAGCCATGGTCTTGGGGTCAAGTCAGGGTCAGGGTGTTTTTCCTTGGCCCTGGTCTTAAGGTCAAGTCAGGATCAGGGTGCTTTTCCTTGGTCCTTTTTACACCACAAACACAAGAAGGGAATTTGACAACATGACCCTTGGTAGGAATACAACATCACTAGGCTCTCCCCTGGGCCCCATGACTTCCTTAGCCATGTGTTTGACTATGGTTACAGTGCCTGTTATGAATTTGATCCTATGGAGTAGGCCTCAGATCCAGTCCTGCTCTATTGCACCAGTGAGTACATCTCCCCTGACAGGTCAATTGTGTGGCATCTAGGGTCCAGTGCTGAATAAGATCATTGATGTCTTTTCTCCCCAAGCAGACTGCATAGCACCTTCCTGTAATATTAAAGCCAGCCAGCAGGACAGAGTCAGTTCAAGACTGATGTCTCACTATCCTGTAACCAAAGTGTGTGGTATCTTCCATAGTAGTGTCTTAGCTATGGTGGAGAACTAAGAGGATGTGAAGCCAGTAACTAAGTATGATTTTGGGGATGGTTGACTTCCTGACTTAATTCTTAATGGTGCTTTGGGTAAATTATTTAAATTTGCAGAATTGTTCCTTTATTGAGTCAGTTATATGTAAGTGTGTGTGTGTGTGTGTGTATGTGTGTGTGTGTGTGTGTGTATAAATGTGATAAAATTCTGTGTGATACCTATATTCCATTTAGGTGCTCAGTAAATATTGTTTAAATTCTCCTTTCTCCTTGACTGTCTCTACATCTGATAGGGGTCAGAAACCTAGTTTACTTAACAGAAGAGAAGAATTTATTTCCATAACCATTCCTTCCATTAGTGATAGAGGAGTAGGATAGGGGACCATATGACCATGTCAGGTCAAATGCCCACTCAGAGAACAGGGCGTACTTTATGATGCCCACCAGCACTGTGTGTGAGGTCAACTAGGCTGAGCCTGCTGTAAGAAAGACTCAGATGGTTACAGACTGCAAGGTTCGCTGAATCTTCTTTTTCCTTTTGTCACATACAGTGAAGAACGAAGATGCATCCCACTAATTAGGTTATTGAATAGTGTGGTGTTCTGTTCAGCATCACTGTCATGCTTAAATTAAAGCAGTGGTTCTCAGCCTTCCTAACACTTTGACCCCTTAATACAGTTCCTCATGTGGTAACTCCAACCATAAAATTTTGTTGCTACTTCTTAACTGTAATTTTGCTACTGTTATAAATCATAATGAAAATATCTGATATGTGACCTTCAAGGGGGTTGCAACCCACAGGTTGAGAACCACCAATTTAAAGTGTGTTTTTCCTTAAATCTCTGTCAAGTATTTTCTTGCACCTTAATGGATATGACACTTAATAAAACATTCTAATTAGCAATAAGAAAAAGAAAATGGTCCCCTTCTCCATTTCTTTGATTGTTTCATGAATGGCTTTCCTGTGTGTATATAGAATTCCTTTATATATATATTTATCTCCAATCAATGTTGTATTGATTTAGGCTGGTGTGTCTAAACTAAATGAAGCCAAAGCTCTTGTGGATGAGCTGAACAGAAAGGCCGGCGAGCAGAGCGTATTGCTTCGAATAAAGCAGGATGAAGCTGATGCTGCCCTTCAGGAGATCACCGTGTCCATGCAGGTGGTGTTTGGGGAGGGTCAGGTGCCAGCAGATAAATAAGTGGAAAGCATCTGCAGCTGCTTGTCCATCAGTGTAAAAATAAGAGTTTCACTTAGATGAAAAGGGATCGTTCATACTGGTTCACACTGGCTCTAGAGGACATGTGTGTCATTTTTCTTATGTTCATAATGATGGTGCCAAGCCTTCAGGTGCCTCCTGCTCATATATATTAGCTATTCTTATATTAAATCAGTGTAGATCTGTGTGCAACTGACAGTGTCTATGTTCTTCTTGCCAAATAAGTATCCTTCAGCTTACTCTCCTTCAGACCTTGACATTTTTCCCCTTTTAATACTTTCAAGATTCATGAAATATCTTTTAAAAATCATATTTAGACTTTGATAGTATATTCAATTTTAATTATATTCCCTAAGCATCACCCTTCTTCTGTTGAGCTTATTCCAAGGGAACTTTGTGAGTTCTCTCTCTGCTCGGGTGTCTTGTTGCCTGTCCTCTGCGTGTTTTGCCTGTGTGTCTCTTTACCTCCAGCACCAGAGGCGGTGGAGCTGTTCATCCCCTCTGTGCACTGCAGCTGAATTGCTCCTTTGAGCTAACTGCCTAGTTATCTATGAAATAGGCCCTTTCAGCCTGGTCTTACATTTGCAGAGTAAGGCAGGCTTGCAAGTGAACTCATGATTTTCCTCTTCTGTATTTCTGTTTTGTTGATGGTGGTAAAATAGAGCTAATTTTTGAAGACAACTTATAAATCATACTAGATCTCTGTGCTATCATTCTGTTTTATCTATTTCTCAAATGTACTTTTAATTGTCCTGGTTGTTTTGTTTGTTTTTGTCAGCTTGACACAAGCTGGACTTACCTGGGAAGAGGACCCTCAACTGAGAAAATGCCTTCACATGCTACTGACCAAAAATAAATATAAAAAAATTAGGAAACGTTATTTTAAAAAAGATTGTTTTTGTTGTTGTGCTTTTAAATACTGAGTGCATTATAAGTGATTGTAATGTCGTTTAACTATTCCTGCAGGATGCTAGTGAGCAAAAGACAGAACTTGAAAGACTAAAACATAAAATAGCAGAAGAAGTTGTTAAAATTGAAGAAAGAAAAAGTAAAATTGATGATGAATTAAAAGAAGTACAAGTAAGTTGAAAATATATGTTCTAATTAAATGTGAATATTATCCTTTCATATATTCACCTACCATTGTATTTGAGCTTAAATGCTACTGTGGCTCAGTTTATTTCATAGCACTGTTGCCAGTATGGTCTGTCCCTTAAACATGGACACAGAAGTGAGCAGGACAGCCTGCCGGGGAGGAATCATGACAGGCTGTTTGTTAAGTCTGTTCTGCAGACTTGACTAAGTGACCAGGCTATTCCTACAGTACAAATACCTCTGGAAAATGGAAAAGTATCTCAAAATAGCTTAGATTTGCTAAATTGGAATGGTGCAATCATAGTGGCAAGAAGCTTAGTTGAAAACTGTGAGCATTCTTTTCTTTTGTGTTTTAAAACAGGAAGGCCATTAGTAACTATAGTCGTTTGACTAAAATTCCAGTATGTATTACATGATGTATAAAATGTTGCTTGCTGCAGGGCGCAACAATATGTAATAGAGATTCAGCTGTATATGATAAAGCTATACCTAGAAAGATCAAGGAATCCTTCTAGAGGAAGTCAAATATCAAGGAATATTTGATGTTATTTGGCTTTTAATGTATCAGCTGTTTCCTACATCAATATCTTGTGCACCCCTAACTCCTAGGCCAAACAGCAAACAGTATAAGCTTCTCAGACCTACTGCTGATCTGTACTAGGTAACACCCCTACAGAGACAATGCCTGTCTCCTGCACCTAGGAAATAGGCGGGTATGTAGATGCATAGCTTTGTTTCTTGTGCAAATGAAGCTCAGACCATCCTTTTCCTTGAGGCCTAGTGGCATTACCAGCTGTTGACTCAGGACAAAAGGGTTTTTTTTTTTTTTTTTTTTTTGCACATAACCAGGTGCAAATGAAGACTGGAGCAGAACTCCTGACTCTGGGGGAGAGGTGAGAATGAGAATAGCTGAGCCTGAGCAGAAAGCAGGAGGGTTAGAATAGCACAGCCCAAGGAGAAATCAGCAAGAAGAGTTTTGGCAGATGGTAGGTGATTTTGAATCAGGTCAGGAGAATAGGAGAGGAAGGAAAGATGAAAGATGGAGGATCAGAGGACGAGGATGAAGTTGAGAGCATAAGAGCTTAGTTATTACTAGGACTAAGAGAGGACGAGAAGAGAAGGGACAGAGGAGGAACTAAGCATGGGGGACAGAAAAGAAGCTGTGTAGAGAGAGAACTGACTCAGAAGAATAAAGTATATGGACTAAGAATTTCGTGTCCATAGATTCTTTTATTACCATCAAAGATTAAATATTCAGCTGGTTGTAGATTTTTCCCGGTCCCTGGGAGCGGAATATTGAGGGACTAGACCCCTCATTGTCTGTTATAGTTACTGATTTTTAAAAGTACATACATTGGTGGGCGGTGGTGGTGGCGCACACCTTTAATCCCAGTACTCAGGAGGCAGAGGCAGGTGGATCTCTGTGAGTTCAAGGCCAGCCTGGTCTACAGAGCAAGTTCCAGAAAAGGCACCAAAGCGACACAGAGAAACCCTGTCTTGAAAAACCAAAAAAAAAAAAAAAAAAAAGAGAGAAAAAGAAAAAAGGACATCGATTGACAATTCCTGA
Organism: Peromyscus eremicus; assembly: GCF_949786415.1. Taxonomy (NCBI): domain Eukaryota; kingdom Metazoa; phylum Chordata; class Mammalia; order Rodentia; family Cricetidae; genus Peromyscus; species Peromyscus eremicus. The sequence goes on along the minus strand of NC_081422.1, from coordinate 4,504,263 downwards.
TTTGTTTGTCTTTTAGCCTCTAGTCAACGAAGCTAAGCTAGCTGTTGGAAACATTAGGCCAGAATCTCTTTCAGAAATTCGCTCATTGCGCATGCCACCGGATGTAATCCGAGACATTCTTGAAGGAGTTTTGAGGTTAATGGGTATCTTTGATACATCGTGGGTAAGCATGAAAAGGTAAGTTTTTTAAATTTGTACAGTGTTCTGTTTTTTTTTTTTTTTTTCCCCCACTAATGAACTGTACCTGCCTGCAATGCATATAGTTTTGGATCACAGTTATAGAGGTATTTATCGTGGCAGGGAGGGGTGGACCAGTTTACCTCACCAGAGCTAGTCAGCAAATAAAATATTTGTTATAGCTGATGTGTCCTTTTACTCTGTCTGATGCTCCAGCCTGTAGGATTGTGCTGCACGGGGTCACCTCTGTAGAGGTGTCAGGGCTATGCTTTACTAATCTCCCAGTCACTTCTCGGTCCTTTCTAACTGATAATCAAGATTAACTATCTCAAATTTCAGCACCTTTTGTCAGTTTGGCACCCAGACACATCTCTTTAAACCATAGCATTCTACCCCCTTGATCCCTGAAAGGCATTTCATCACAAAGTACATTCTGCCCATGTACATGAGACCCCAGTCTTTATGGTTCCAGCATTGCTCAGAAGTCCAGTGTCTTCTTAGCCCCTGTTAGCCTCTATTAGTCCCTATAGAATTAAAAAGCATGCTGTGTACTTTGAACAAATAGTGACACAATATAAGCATTCTACAAGGAAGGAATTATGGCCAAAGCAAGTCTGCAAACCAATATGGCGAACATTAAAGTCTCTAGCTCCATGCCCAGCATCTGGGACATGTAGTTTTATCATGTAAGTTACAACGGATTTGGACAGCCCTGTGCTACATTCAGCCTACATGGCCTCTTTCTTAGGATGACTCTTTGTCTGCGTATTTCCATGTTTCTGCTACTTCTGACTTCCTTAGTTCTCCACTTTATCTTTAACTTCGCTCATTACCCTTTCAGGGCCTGCCATACGTTCCATGGCTTCCAACACTTTCTTTGAAATCTCTTTATCCCATAATTCTTGCATGCTGGATTCCTTCAAACCCTGTAATCACTTGGACAATGCCAGGTTTCTACTACCTTAAGCTTTAGCTGGGCCTGCTCAGATGATGTCTGCTGCTGCCTCTGAATGCCTCAGTGACTGATCTCAGGGAAACACTTGTCACAGGGAGCTGTGTGATAGCAGGGTACTACAGAGCTCTGTGCTCATAACAGAGTCTTTGAGATGAGATCAAGCCTTTACAGTCTTGGGTCGCTTGATACTTGAGATCCTACCAAACTTTATATGCCTTGTTCCAGGGCAATGTGCTGTTTTGTTTGTTGTTACTTTCTAATACTTTGAATCCCTTCATCTAACTGCTGATTTTTAATTTATTAGATTATTAATTAATTAATCATTGTTTGTTATTTATTTATTCGTTAATTGGCTCCAGCCTTATTCTATTTTTTTTGAGAAACTGCAGGATTTTAAAATCTTTTTGCTCTGCTTTTTGCTCATACTTTTCTTCTTAAACCCAAAACAAAGCAGTCCTTGATGACCTAAATTCTGGGACATCTTGAAATTGTGTCCGCCATATTGACTAAACTGTGAACTTTTAATAAACCCTACACAGCACCTCAGGCTCCTGGCCATTATTACTGTTTAGTCTCATGAGCCATCTTTCTATCAGTATTCCTTCCCACCTTCTAAGCTCCTCCCAGCATCCTCAGGCTTCCCTAGCCCATATCAAATAACATCTAAATTTCTCCCACAAAACTTTTCCAGAGGCTCTGTGCCACATTATTAAGAGTGTTCCCAATAATTCCACTCTCATTGTCAATGTTTGTGCTCATTTTTCCATGTTTGACAAACAATAATAGCTATGTAAAGTGAATGTTTTCATCCCATTTTTTTTTAAAAGAAATTCAATTTGAACAAGTTAAGTAATTTGTCTCTAATCACTGCTAGAAAATTTTAAGTTGAGGTCTGTCTGACTCTATATTTCGTGGTCTTAAAGCTAAGGATCCTTCTTAGATTGACTTTACCTTATCTAAAACCCAAACTTGGTATGATCTTCAGGGTCTTTATTCCCTGAGTCAGGATATCTCTTTCCCAGGACTTCATCTCTTAAGAAAGAGATGTATTTTTCTGACAGTGTTATGTGGTCACATAAATCCCAATATTTATTAGTAAGTAGTTTCATATCCTTATTTTTGAAGAGCATAGTGTTAACATGTCCATCCTGTGCTTAACACTCCATGTTAGGTTTCTGTCCCAGCTACTCTGCAGGAGCTGTAATAAAATACTCTGTTAAAAGTCACTTAAGAGAGAAAGGGCTTATGTAGTGCAAGGATACCACCCATCATGGTGATGTGCAAGGCTTTAGGAGCTTTATGCAGCTGCTCACATTTGATCCAGTGTCAGGAAGCAGAGAGAGATAAATGCTAGAGGTCAGCTTGTTTTCTCCTTTTCATACAGTTCAGGATCCTAGCCCATGTGGTTCTTTCCATTCAGAAAAGTAATGCTAGAGGCTAGCCTAATCTAGAGTACCCTGAAAAAGCAATGCTAGAGGCTAGCCTAATCTAGAGAACCCTGACAAAGCAAAGGCTATCTCCTAGGTGATTATAGACCCTGTTGAGATCATAATCAGTATTAACCTTACATCGTCTAAACCTCTAAGGCATATTTTCCTTTATGTTTCCTCAGGAAGTAGGTATTCCCACTATGGTAGCATCCCACCGCAAAGTCATCCCACCATGAGGATGTCCCACCATAAGGACAGTCCACTGTGATAGCATCCCTACAGTGAGGGTAGCCCACTGTGAGGGTGTCCAAATGTGATAGCATCTAACACAGTGAGGTTCGCCCATCAGAGGGCACCCACAGTGAGAGCAGCCCACTGTGAGGGCATGTCTCACAGTCGAAATTGAACTTGGTCATGAAAAGTAGACAAGTTCTTTCCCAAGTACCATCCGTTTTCTTCATCCACAGAGCCAACCCAGGTGCCCACTAACCCTGAATTATCCCCAGTACTGCCTATTGTCTCTTTTCCATTAGAAGGTTGTCTCTAGGACAGTGCTTAGATCAACCCAGTTGGGTCTCTGCTTTCACACTTCCTGAGCAGCAGATGGCAGCAGATGTTCCTAATCCACTCCCTAGACAGAGTGACTGCTTCTGCTGTAATCATGTTGCCTCCTCTTCTGCAACTGTGGTAGTTACGGCTGTACTCTGGCACCTTGTCTTGCGTTAGTCTCCTTCCTGTAGTTGACATCATGGCTGCCTATCAGGGTTTTCATGGATCATTCTTAATATTTCCTTTATTATTTCTTAAACTAACTTTTATTTAAATATATAGTACAAGGTTTCCCTGAAATTTCAAGATATGTGTGATCATCTCAAAATCTAAATATCTTCTCTTTGTGATTATTTAAAATTAACTGAGAAAGAGAGGAATGCCCAAGAGTTTTTAAGAATGGCTGTTACGTTTAATAATTTATTTAACCCTTACATAGAAAAGCATCATGATTTCACTACAATTACTAATGAAGACAATATGATCACTGTACTTTGTGTGTTGTACTTTGGGGGTGGTTTGGAGAGAGAGAGGGAAGAGAGAAAACAGAGGTTAGTGAAAAGAGAGGAAGGTAAGGGAGAGACTCAGGGAGGAATGAGGAGTTAGAATAATACAGACAGAAACTAGAAGGGCTGAGAATTAACAAGGCACAGAGCCACTTAGCTTCAAGTTTTCCCCAGAACATTGGTGCTGGGGTTCGTGCTGTTGAGATTCACACTGATAATAAGGAGTCATTTTTACTTCTGGAGATAGAGATTAGGATGGGGGATACTTTAGAAAGTTCCTTGAGGACTCTAAAGCATGGGAGTATATAATGGTTGACATGCAGGGAGAGTGGACTCTGGACAGTGTGATTCTCACACTCCATTTCTTGCTCTGGTTTATTCATGGGATGGTGGATAGACTGCTTCATACTCTCAAAGCTTGGGTTTCTTGTTTATTAACATGTGATAGTTATTAGCTCTATTTTAAATCTTCATATCCTATTATTGTTAATTAATTGGGTGTTAGTACTATACACATCACATTTATTTAGAAAGAAAAATTTTTAGTTTGCCATATTTGAAGTATTGTGCCTTTTTCCTAGCTTCCTTGCAAAAAGGGGTGTGAGAGAAGACATTGCAACTTTTGATGCACGGAACATCCCAAAGGAGATACGAGAGAGTGTGGAGGAGCTTCTCTTCAAAAACAAAGCCTCTTTCGATCCAAAGGTAGTTTGTTTTTTATGCTATGTGACTGGCTTTTTACTGTGGGATACTCTGTTGTTACCATTTTCTAGATGGTCTAAAAGCTAAAATTAAGGCAGAACAGAGTTTCAGGTTTGCTGTCCTCCAAGGACTTTGAACCTGGAGTTTCCCTCAGCTCATCCTTTTTCCTTCCTTCTTCCCCACATCCTTCCCAGTGTTCTTTCTCCTCTGCTGGGTGCTTCTGCAGTAATGGGCATCTGTTTCCTCATACTTGTATCAAATTTCAATAAAGTTTAACTTCAGTGATTCTGATACTTTTTACATTCTTTCAATGTTAGCTTGTGTTTGACACCAGTAACAATGCTCTCAAAATTGCTCTCATTTAAGAAACGGGTGTCACATGTGGAAGGGAAAGTGATATGTGCACTCTCTATAAAGGAGACAGAGCAGCCATGTTGATGCATGTACATGCTACACGATCAGTTGTGCTTAAAAGACATGGACTTTAAACTGCAAGGGGAGTTCATAAAAACATCTCTTTCGGGACCAAATGTCGACATCAACGTTATGTTTGTGTGATGTTAAGTTGGGCACGGGGTAACTTGTGATGACTTTTTCAGAATGCTAAGCGTGCCAGCACTGCAGCTGCGCCTTTGGCTGCTTGGGTTAAGGCCAATGTACAGTACTCCCATGTCTTGGAACGGATCCAGCCTCTGGAAACAGAGCAGTCAGGATTAGAGTCGTAAGTAAAACATGAAGTGCAGAATGTCTGTCTGCACTTTGATCGTCAGCTGGATGTGTGTATTATATTGTTTGTATTCAGTTTGGTTTGGGGTGTTGGTTTTGCCCCTACTTTAAAATGGCAGCTGACAAAGCAAGCTTTCAGATGGGTGAGTGAAACCCCAAGGTAAGAAGTGAACAGATCCAAACAGCAGCCAACTTGAGGATAGGCAACAGAAGCCCCTGGCTTCTGTGTCCATGTTGCTGGTAGTGTGTGAACAGGCGGGAGTTTCTTCAGAAGAGCCAAAGCAGGAAAGGAGTGACTGAACATGTCGAGCTTGTGTGATGTTTCTTTGACATTGAAGTTCTAGGGAATATTTAAGATAATATTTCCCCGAACAGCATTTGAGCAGGTAGGAAGAATACTTAACTATTTAACTTTGGAGATTGGAGATACAGTTTGCTATTGTTTTTAATTCTAAATGCAGACCAAGAGGTTTGTTGAATGTGTCATTACCTTTTGACATTACCTATAAACCCATTCTGGAGAAAAATCTTTACCTAAATTTTTTTCTTTTTTTTTGGTTTTTTGAGACAGGGTTTCTCTGTGTAGCTTTGCGCCTTTCCTGGAACTCACTTGGTAGCCCAAGCTGGCCTCAAACTCACAGAGATCCGCCTGGCTCTGCCTCCCAAGTGCTGGGATTAAAGGCGTGCACCACCACCGCCCGGCTAAATTTTTTTCAATAATAATTATATATAGAAAAATCTTACCTAATTTTTTCAATATTAATTATATGAAAATTTTGTATTAAATTTTTTTGTTTTTTATTATTTTGATAGTGAAAATATTTTCTTAGTTGAGACATGTATTTTATGAGTTTATTTTCTTGTGCAACTTTTTCTTGTTCCCCCTTTTTTTACTTACTGGAGATTGAACCACAGATCTTGGGCTTTGTAAGCAGAAGCCCCACAGCTGTGCTACATCCCTCTCTCTGTGAGCTGCTTCTGTTTCCTGTGTGATCGCCCTCACTTTGGAAATGGATTATCCTTTCTGCTCACATGTTTATCTGCCATGTGTCAACACAAACCTGGAAGCATATTCAGTGATCTCGTGGTGTTCTTTTTCCTTAGTGTTCTTCTTCTTCTTGAATTAGCCCTCTAGAGTCCTGCCTAAAGCTGGTATCTCGGAATGTACTCTCTTCATTGTTCTGGGAGGTTCCTCTGTCTCTTCTGTTTGTTCCATCATTTTTTATTTTATTATGAATTCTTTTTTTTAGTTCCTTGTTTTCCTAGAATATATTTTTTACTTGTTTCCTATGAAAATATTCATGAGACAAATATTTTGAGTTCTTCACATGTTTATTCTTTTATCATATGTGTTCAGTATTGGAGTGGCTTGTATGTAGTGATTTTTATGGGCTCATTTCTTTATGTGGTCTGTGGCAGAGCTTCAGCATCACGTTGGTTTCTGTTAAATGTGCAGATCTTCTCACTCCTTCCAGGTGCAGAGTGAGGTATGCTTGTGGCGGGGAAGCCTTGTAGTCTGTTTGAACTGAACCTTCAGGTAATTTCAGTGCACACTGAAGTCCAACCCCACTGGTTGGTGCAGAACTCCATTTCCAGAGTGGAACTCCATTTCTGCTGGCTTCCAGAGTGCAGCTTTGCTCTTTAAAAGCAGGGCTGTTTGTTCCCCCATGCTTTGTATATTAAGCTGTATTTTTTCTCTTTGGAAGTTTTTAGGACCTTGTTTCTGGATTGTGAGTTTTTACAGTTTTGGTGGGATATAGCCAGTGCACCTGTTAGTTCTGGAGGTGTTTATTATTCCTTCAATAGTTCCCTCAATACCTGTCACTATACATTGGGGCATATTGGACTGAAGATCTGTGAAACCATCACTTGGGAACGTGCAGCATGCTTCAGTCAGCAAGTACAAAAGGAGTTTGGTTCTGGGGGTGGTTATGTTTTTCCAGGAAGCTCTTCCTTCTGTTTTTGATTTATTTGCAAATGAACTGCCCAAATCACAGGTAGATTTCAATTCTAACTTCAAGACAGGTTTAAAATTGTTATTTTTTAAGTATTTAAGTTGTGCTTCTTAAGGACAAGGAAATCTTTTTGTGAAGACCCAGGAGATACTCTCCACCTCTGCTTTCCCTTTCCTGTCATGTTTAGGTGAATAAATGATCTCCCCACCCATTGCATGTGGCACACACCAGGACAAACCAGAGGCTCTGGCAGGTTTCTACACAGAGAAGCTGCTGTGGTTGGAAGGATGGTGGAATGAATACCTTCCTTCAATTTCGTGATCAAAATCCTCTACTAGTCTGTTGCTACAGTTCTGGAGCTAATCTAGTGTTACACAAATAACGAGAGTCTATTAAAGGATCTCAGGAATTTATGAAGGTATAAAATGGGGATAATACACTCACGGATACTGAATGAAATAAACCACTGCTTATCCAGCTGCCGTCCTCCTCCGTTCAGCCCAAGGGTGATGAGAACCCACTGTGTGGTCACTGACCACCCAAGAGAGTGCAAGTGCACCTCCTCTTCAGTTTTAATCAGTCATATACTCAGAAGGGGCCATGCCCATTGGGCCAGATAGTACAAAGGTCATTGATTGAGTAGAATGAATTCCCACAACACTTCCCCTTTTTCTCTAAATAAAAGGTTCTGAATCTAATATAGAACTATATAAAATAAGAGCAATTATCAAGTATTGTCCAGGAGAAAGAAAGGGTAATACATAAACAAAAGTGGAACTACAACCAACAAGAACAACACCAAGCAAGAAACATATACTAAATGTCCAGACCAAGGATAATTGGCAAATTACAGAGATTATTCTAATAGCTGTCCTATCTTGAAGGATCTAAACGTTGTACCTGATGTGCTCTTATCTAAAATATTATAACTGTAGCTATCTAGTCTTCAACCCCATCAAAGACCTGAGAAGGAAAATGATAAGTAAGCAAGAAGCGCAAGCAAGCAACTTCCGATGAATGCAAGAAATAACAGAAACAGCTGGCTGCCTGTCACCCAATGTTTGTCTGCAATGTTGGGGCATCCACTGTTGGCTATAGGCCTGGAATATCTGACAGACCATTTTCAGGAGCGAGAAAATTTGAAAGACTGTCCTACCCTGTCTTGGCAAGGTTCAGCAGTCGTTTTTCCTTGTGTCCTGCTCATCCTGATTGGACAGCAAGCTTACTGTCAGCAGTCAAGACAAGGGCAATACTTTGCCCAAAAGACCATTTTTGCCAAGAAGATAACTCCATATGGAGTGTCTTCAATGCCCATCATCCTTTCAGGAGTAGATTGGTGCTGCCAGGAGCAATCGTGTCTCACATCAACAGAATTCTAAGTTACTAAAACATTTAAATACCATATTCTCTAGGTCTATGAAGTGTTTGAAGATTACCTATCCATCTGACATATATTTCTGTAATATCTAGAAAACCTAACTAACATGACTGTAAGTATGACAAGCATGGGTGACTGTTAACCTGTAGTTCTTATCAACCTATATAGCTTAAAGACTAAAGCTTCACATTATAAAAATAAACATTCTGTAGGCAGATGTACAGTATAAGGACAATGACCTCAAATTTGTGACAATATATACAAATACATCTTAATGAGAGGCTGAAATGTATAGTGCAATATGACAATATCCTTAATTTGTATCAATATACAAAATATCCTAAATAGAGGTAGAACAAACATGTAGTATGACAATTATAATTTTACATTTGTATCAATATAAAAATATACTTTAAACAGAAGTAGGAACATATGTACAATATGACAAATATATTTTTGAATTTGTATCAATATATAAATTATCTTTAACAGGAAGGGAAAAATAATTTTACATTTGTTGTATCAATATACAAGAATCCATACCAATGCAAATTATCCAAAGCTGTTAATTGCTAAATTAGTTTACAAGTGGATACAATAATTTACTTTATTTCTTATCCTGCCTATCCCCCCTTTTTTTAATTCTAAATGAGATTCCTGAGTGTAACTTTATTGTTCCACTTCCAACCCTGTATCCGCTTATAACCAACCCCTAGCAGATGACAATTGTCCATAATGCTGAGAAAGCAAAAACCTGTTGGGAGGGGATGTTGTTTCCTCAGAACTGCTTCCTGCTGTCTGCCGGGGTGGGGTGGGGTGGGGGAGTCGATGGTATCTTTGTGGGATCCTTTACAAAACTAGAACAGTGGTTAAGTCTCATGAGGACTAGCTGTAACATTTGTATCCAGTCTCAGAGTAAAGTAAAGCTTATCCGAAGTTCTAGATAGAGGGGTAAGATGGTGGACCATCCCAGTTAGCCACCTTGGAACTGTCCTGAGCAGTTTGCTGTCTAAAGCCGATCTTAGTGTGGTGTTTTTTGGCTCAGTGGCATCATTATGAACCAAGTAGAATCGTTGTGGGTTCCCATCTTCCTTCTGGGGACTTCTGAGATTGTGATTAGGAAAACTTATTGTTCACTGTGGAAAACTTAAACATTATTAATATCAATATAGAAAGTTTAAATTTTAAGATCATAATATATGTAAAGAAAGGTTCTAAAGAGTCAAGAATAAGTATGGGGAGAAAGAGAATTGTGACAATAGTCCCTAGACTTAGTTTTCTTCTGTCCCACACCAGATGACTCTTCTGATATAAGACAGAAACTCTTAATTTTTTTCTTTTAACACCATGCTTAGATTTAGAGAAGGAGAGAACCACATTCCAACTTGAAAGCCAGCTTTAATTAGGACTTCAACTTTTTTGAGAAGTAAAAAGATATTGATGCTTATGTAGTGAGTTTTTACCCCAATGAGAATATTGGTACCATTAGGTCAGATTTTCTTTGCTTGGTGTTTTTTTTTTTTTGGATACCTTTCACTTGTTTGGATGTCTAGATGTCCCAAGGTCTTTTGACTTCTTGAAAATGGGCATTTCTGTTTTCCTGTAAAGACAAAAACAGAACCATGTCCTGACCCTTGTTTGGTGAGTTTTCCTTACCTTGTAGAATTGCCACATTGGTGAATGAACTATCACTTCTTCTTATTAAGAAGTTTCTCCTGTTCGAATCAAATCTTTATTAATTTTGATGGTATCCATATCTTTTCTTCATCTGTGGAAACAAAAGCTAAACTCCTTCCCCAGCGTAACACATATCCTGGTTTCTGTTCTGAGATCACCACATTTTTAAAGAACACGGGTTGATTTAACTCAGTAGTTTTTTCTGTTGTCCAGTGTCTCTCCATAGCTGTTCTTTTCTCATTAGAATTAAGAAAATTCAGGGTAAATAAGGCATTGTGCAATCTATCTCTGGGGGTCTTAGTTCCCCCTTTCTGTTTAGTAAGCATTTCTTTTAAAGTGTGATTAGATTTTTCTACAATCGTCTGTCCTGTAGGATTGTGTGGTATACCTGTAATATGCTTTTATATTCTAATATGCAAAATACTGTTTCATTTTACTAGAGACATATGTTGGAGCATTGTCAGTCTTAATTTGTATAGGTATACCCATGATAGCCATGACTTCTAATAGGTGTGTAATTGCAGAATCAACCTTTTCAGAACTCAGAGCAGTTGCCCATTGAAATCTTGAAAATGTATCTGATATATGTATATATATATATATATGTATATATATATACATATATTTGTATATATGTAAAATATATTTTAATTGTCCAAATTCTGCAAAATGAAACACATCCATTTGCCAAATTTCATTTCTTTGTACACCTTTAGGTTTACTTCCTGCAGGAAAGGGAGTTTGGTTATATAAAAGGAACAAATAGGACTTTTTTTTATAATTTCCTTGGCTTGTTGCCAATTGATTGAAAAGTTCTTTTTCAAACCTTTGCAATTGACATGGTGTTTTTTATGAAATTCTTAGGCCTCCAGCACATTTCCTATTAATAATTGATCAGTTTCATCATTATCTTGTGCTAGAGGACCTGGCAGACCCATATGGCATCTGATGTAATATATATTCCTAGTCCTGATTGTTTCCTGTAATTGTGTAAGTAATGAAGTTAATTCTGTTTTATCAAGAATAAATTCTGCAGTTTCATATGTAAAACAACTCTTTCTGCATATGGAGTGTCAGTAACTATATTAAGAGGTTCTGTAAAGTCCATTGGTACTATGAGAATTGCATACACTTCCGACTTTTGTACAGAATCATGAGGGCTTTGAACCACTTTACTTAAATTTCCTGATTTATATCTTGTCTTTCCTGATATATTTGCATCAATATAGAACATAGGGACTCCAGAAAGTGTTGTTCTTTGTACAATGTGAGGAAGGACCCAACTAGTTCTTTTTATGAATTTAATTCTCTTGCTTTTGGGGTAACTGCTATTAATCTCTCCCCAAAAAATTACTGCAAGCTCTTTGCCAATATTCATTATCTTTCCATAAAGAGAAATTTCCTCCTTAGTTAAAGGTACTACAATTTCTGTTGGGTCCATTCTTGTCATTTGATGAAGTCTTAATTTTCCTTTTAAAATCAAATCAGAAATCTTTTTCCACATATATCTTTCTTACTCTGTTTATGTGGTAGAAATATCCATTTCAATATAGTATATTCCCTCTGCATCTAAATCCATGTAGGGGAATGCATAGAGGGTAATATAACCAGAATGCAGTTAAGCTCTGGATCCACACAATCCACATGTGTCTTCTGCAATTTCTTTCTCTCTCAGCTTCAGCTGTTAATTCTCTTGAACTATTTAAGTCCTTGTCCCCATCTAGGATATTGAACAAATCACCCAGTTTATTAGCATTTATCTCAATAGTGGAGCATAAATTGGAAATGTCTCCTAGCAATCTTTGAAAGCTGTTAAGAGTCAGCAATCGATCTCTGCTGATTTGTACCTTTTGGGGTCGAATTTTTTGTAAACCTATTTTATAACCTAAGTAGTTAATAGACTCTCCTCTTTGTATTTTTTCAGGAGCAATTTGTAATCCCCAACAAGGCAAAACTTTCTTTACTTCTTCAAACATTTTTAATAAAACTATCTACCTTTGAATCAGCTAAAAAGATATTGTCCATATAGTGTTAGATTATAGATTGTGGAAACTTGGAATTCTTTTCAATGGTTTTTGCACAAAATATAGGCACAGGGTTGGGCTATTTAACATTCCCTGTGGGAGAACCTTCCATTGCTATATCTTAACTGGCTCAGAATTATTGTAAGTAGGTACCGTGAAGACAAATTTTTCCCTATCCTTTTCTTGTAAAGGTATAGTGCAGAAACAGTCTTTTAAGTCAATAACTATAATAAGCCATTCTTTAGGTAACAGAGAAGGCAAAGACATTCTAGGCTGTAGAGAGCCTATCGGCTGAATTACTTTATTTTTGGCTCTCAGGTCTGTCAGCATTCTCCATTTTCCACATTTCTTTTTAATAACAAATAAAGGAGAATTCCAGGGGCTGGTAGATTCTTCAATATGGTGAACATTAAGCTGCTCCTGAACCAGCTGTTCTAAGGCCTGTAGTTTCTCTGAGGTCATAGGCCACTACCCAACGCAGACAGGTTTGCCAATTAACCATTTTAAGGTTACAGCCATTTGTACCTCAGACATTAATGGCTGTTGTGCCCTGTTTTCGTATAGCCTGAATGGTCAGTGACTGTTTTTTATCATGCTTAATAATGTTCTTCCCAGAAACGTGAGTTGGTTTGTGGAATGTTAATCTGGGTATTCCATTGCTGTAACAGATCATGATCCTTATAGATTCACTACTGCATTAGCCACATATGGCCTCAACTTTCCTCTCTGTCCTTCTGGCCCTGTGCATTCAACCCATCTTATGCTTTGTTTCACCTGAGATAGTGTTCCAGTCCTAGGAACTGAACATCTACCTCCTGAAGAGGACAATTCATATGCCATGGTTCTGGTGTAATTATATTTACATCTGCTCCTGTGTCTAGCAAGCCTTCAATTATGTTACTTATTTGTATCGCTAGCTTTGGTCTTTGGTCAGTTATAGAAGTTTATCAAAATATTTGTTTTATGGTTTCTCCTGGAATTTTTCACTCATCTTTCAAAGCTGTTTTATCATCCAAAGTAGTATGGTTTTTTACAATAGGTACTGGATCCTCTAATTGTTCTGAGGAGGAGTTTCCTCCACTGTGACTGGAAAAGACTGGACCACATTTGACTTGGGGGGCTGTGAGAGGCCCCCCAAGGCATTTTTCTGATGATAAAGGGTCACCTTGTTTGTCTCTTGTTGACCTGCATTCATTGGTCCAATGTCAGCCTTTGCTACATCTTCTGCATAATCCAGAATGTTGGGGCTTTCTGTTTGGGTCATTCCTAGCAGAAATATTGTTTGTAGGAACACCCTTGTACAATTTCTTCTTAGATGGCCTGGTTTACTACAATTAAAACATTTGACACTTTGATGTCTCTTCAGGCCTTTGGAAATCATCTCTCTTATCCAAGCCTCATCACTATAGTTATGAGACTCAATATTGACTGTGCTTTAGGTTCACTCTTCTATGGGTGCTGATCTGAACTTTAAAGGTGCAATTACCTTTTTGCATTCTAAATTAGCATTTTCAAAAGCCGAAGATTCAACTAGTACTCATCTGACTTCTTGATGTGATATTTCTCTACTTACAATTTTAGTCAATCTTTGCAAAAAGTCAGTAAAGGGTTCTTTTGAACATTGTATGACTTTAGTAAATGGCTCAGTTCTTTTTCCTGATTCTTGAATCTTACCCCAAGCATTAAAGGCTTCCATACAGCACAGGGACAAGGTGTGCTCATCAAAAGTACCCTGCTTATTAACATCAGCAAAACAGCTGTCACCAAGTATTTGATCTTGGGAAATCTCAAAACCTCTAATCTTTTTTTTTTTTTTAATTTTTTTAATTTTTATTTTGCAATACAATTCAGTTCCACATATCAGCCACGGATTCCCTTGTTCTCCCCCCTCCCGCCCCTCACCTTCCCCTCAGCCCACCCCCCATTCCCACCTCCTCCAGGGCAAAGCCTCCCCCGAGGACTGAGATCAACCTGGTAGACTCAGTCCAGGTAGGTCCAGTCCCCTCCTCCAAGGCCGAGCCAAGCGATCCTGCATAGGCCCCAGGTTTCAAACAGCCAACTCATGCAATGAGCACAAGACCCGGTCCCACTGCCTGGATGCCTCCCAAACAGATCAAGCCAGTCAACTGTCTCACCCATTCAGAGGGCCTGATCCAGTTGGTAATCTTACCTTGCTGCTCAAGGGCCTTAGCTTCTTCTCTCAACCAGCTTTTCCATTGTAACTGATTGATATATTCTATTACTGCTGAGACTCTTTAATTCCAGTCATTCTGTTCCTAGAAACCATGTATGCAGCGTCTGCCTTTACATATGTTGAATGCACACCATAGGAAACTATTGTTTCCTTAATACCTTTTAAATCTTTCATATATGTATGTGTGTGTATGTGTGTGTGTGTGTGTGTGTGTGTGTGTGTGTGTGTGTGTGTGTGTGTGTTCCCACCTGCAATATGCATATCCTTTGGGAAAATTGTTATTTGCTGGCTTTTCACAAACAGTATCAGTATAAATCATAGCAAGTGTGCTGACCACTCTCAACAGCTCATCTCTAACTCTGTAAGGTACTGGTTAGGTTAATTCCCCTCTAACTTCTTTTGTCTGTGCCTTAGTGCTTTTTTTTTTTTTTTAATCAATTTTAACACGTTCTTCTAAGGCTTGGAATATGTTTGTCACTGCCTTCTGTAGGGTCTGAACCTCCTAAGCAGTGAATGATTCCAATGACTTCATTAGATCAATCAGTTTCTTATTTTCATCATTCATATATAATTCTAAAGATTTTATCTTATTCCTCAAGGCTACTTTGCCCTCCTTAATGATTATCTGTATGACATGCACATTACCATGCTCCACGGAATGTATTTTGTCTGCCAATTTTCGTTACCATTCTTCATGTAATGTATTTTTTCAGCTAATTTCTCATTACCACTTTGCACACTCCACATCATTTCAGTGAGTTTCATTTTTGGCACTGTTATCAACCCCCCTTTTTTAAAGGATGTGACGTGAATTGCCAGACTAATAGTGATTATAGCTAAAAATGTGTCTATCTCATGTAGGTCGCATATCTCTTGTAGCATTCCATTCATAGCAGCAATGAGAGAGTTTTTATTTTCCTGAATGGTGATATTATCCACCGTTGGTGTGGAAGAAATTTACAAATTGTAAACATTTTTCGAAGTATCTATCTATCTATCATCTATCTATCTATCTATCTATCTATCTATCTATCTATCCATCCACCTATTTACTTATTTATTGTTTGTCAGTTAAAGCTTACAGTTATCAAGTAATTTATCTCAGTTAAAATCCTCGGAAGATTGTCCTCGGTTTAAACCTCTTACTTGACCCACAGATTTGGATTTCTGGTTTGTGTGAGGATTTTAGGGTGTAATATCGATATCTGTCCAGCAGGTGTCGCAGGTGTGGTGCCAAAGCAGGTCCTAGTAAGCTGCTCTCTGGCTTTGTGCCCCCAAGGTTGGCTGACCTGTGAGTTCTAAGCAGAATTGAAATGAGTGGAGAGTGCCACGTGTGGTTGCTGCCATGAGCAGGCACTCAAGGCTTGAACACCATGACCTCGGGAACACCATGAGCTCAGGAGCCGGGAGCTGGGAGTACAGCTGCATGCAGCTAGCCGCTGGCCTCTTTGGGCCCTAGTGCTTAAGGGGAGCAGAATGATGCCTTGCCCAGACTGCAGAGCAGGCACACTTGTGGAGCACTTGCACGCATATGCCCATGCAGGTATGTGCCGCTTGCTAGCGGCAGGCATTGCTCATACACTGGCAGAATGTGCCAACCAGGAAGGAGCTCAGAGGCTGTGGAACACATTGGCTGGGGATTGAGGTTGCAGGGCACTAGGCTCCTGGGACCTAGGGACTCAGGGATGCACATGAGCAATGTGTGTGGGCACTGGATAGGCTACTACCAATGCAGTCCCAACCCAAGTGGGTGGTGTTATGCCTAGTTCAGGCAGTTACCTCCAAATGCGGTGTTGCCACTGTGCAAAGCTTGTCTGTGTGAGCCTGCTGTCTCTTCCGGATTAGGAGATGTCAGGCAGCTCTGCTGGCCTCCTGGACGGGGGCATAGAGCCGCCAGTTGTGGGTGGGTTATAAACTAGCCCAAGCTGGCATTCCTCGGGTAGCTACAGACACGCGGACCAATCTGCTGCAGGCGCCATGCCAAGAGAAGAGTAGGGATTTTAGAAAATTGCTCGGGTACAGCCGAGCAGCAGTGGGACCTGGGAGTGGAGAGGGTTTCAAAAGATGGAGTGTGGACCCGAATCAGGCAGAAGGCGGGCCACCTGGCCACTGACCTGTTTAGGCAGCCTTGGTTTACCACAAACATTGGGTGCCATTTGTTATGCAAATCTACAAGAGTCTGTTTAAGGACCTCTGGAACTTATTAAGGTATAAAGTAGTGATAATATACTCACAATACAGAATGTAATAAATACCGCCACTTATCCAGCTGTCGTCCTCCTTCAGCCTAAGGGGGATGGGGACCCACCATTCGGTCTCCAGCCACCTCTTTTCAGTTTTAACCAGTCATATACCCAGAAAGGGCCACTCGCATCAGGCCAGATAGCCCAAAGGTCATTGGTTGAATGGAATGAATTCCCACAACAATTTAGTATTTTCTTATATCTGGTCTTGATCATTTTAAGGTTCTGGTAATAATTATGACACTTAGTACAAAATAGAGAAGGGCCTCCCATGGGAGACCCTTGGTCCAAGGATTTGGTGTTTAGTGCATACAGTCCACCTGCCTGCCTTCCATACCTGTGTCCTAGTTTCTCAGAGGTCTTCCCATTGCTTCCCTGTTCTGTTTGTATTTCCATCACCATATTAGACTCTTCCAAGTTTGCTTTTTTTCTCTAATATTTTCTCTATCCACTTGAGGATGTAATTTTTATTCCATTTTTCTTCCTGACCTTCAGTCCATCCTCCTGTAATTATGTGCTCATTTGCTCTGTTTGGTTGGTTAGGAAGCATTCTTGACATGCTCTGTCTTGACTTACAGTAACCAATATCCAATCATAGACACCAATGTGGTGATATTTTATTTGTGTGTTAATAAATAAAGCTTGCCTGGAGATCTGGGGGGAAAGGCCAGCCATTTTAAGTAAACGAAGAAGTCAGGCAGCACATGCCCTTAATCCCTGAGTAGGCATGATTTCTGTGTGTTCAAGGCCACACTAGGGAACAGAGCCAGGCGTGTTGACATATGCCTTTAATCCCAGTACCAACCATAGAGACCAGGAGGTCTGTAAAGACAGACAGACAGTGATAGAGCTGTGTAGGAAGAGGAAGTGAGGTAGCTGGGCTGAGAGCCAATGAGAGCAGAAAAGCAAGGCGTATAAGCCTGGGTAGACAGGAAGTTATGCTCCTTGGAAGCTGCGGAGTTGGTAAGGTGAGGTTAGCTGGTGGCTTTCCATATTTTCCTGATCTCTCTAAGGCTTTAACCCAAATTTCTGGCTCCATGTTTTTTATTTAATAAGACCATTTAGAAATTTGTTTACAAAGCAGTGTGTGCTTTGTGTTCCCCTACTTCTGGTGTGAGGATTAAGTATTCAGGTGTAGATTGGCCAGGCAATGACCACTCTTCAGTATTTGTAGGTACATTCACTTTTCCCACAAAAAAGTGTCATGTCTTGTATATATGGTGTCAGTGGAGCTAGGTAGAGTGGATGGATTGTCAGCTAGATGTGTTGAATTTTGGCTTGGTTTAAAAGTTTGCTTTTAGGGGAGGGATGCAGTTGAGATCTACCTTTCAGTGCATCCTACAACTGTTGGACATGTTTGTGTCTCCAACTTTTCTGTTCCCTTTGGAGACAGTTGGTGCTTACCCTCTCTGAGCAGTTTGGAATTCTGCTTATTTTACTATTCCTTCTTGCAGGCATCTCATTTTTTTTTTTTTTTTGCTTTTTTATTTTAACCCATTAGTCTTTATTTTCCAAATGTTTTTGAAAGATTTCCTTTGCCACACTTTTAAATTCTCTTTATCATTTATATGGTATGTGCATATTTATTCATTGGTATCATTTTATATAGTTTTTGAAAGAAGATCAATGAACACATTTGTTTTTTTTTTCAGAATCTGTATGCACAAGTCTTTTTAAATACCAGTTCCAAAAAGCGGTATGAGTTTTTCAAAAGATTCACTTTTAATTTAGGCATTGCTTCATTTACCTATGCATAAGTGTCGTAACACCGAACTATGGTGGTTCTGTCACATTTACTGCAGTATCATTCCTGAAAGTGCTGCTTTAATACTGAAATCTAAAATAGAATGACTTCTAACATTGGCTTCCACTTTAGGAATTTGAAGAAAACTGAAGATAGAAAAAGGAAGCTAGAAGACCTTCTTAACTCTGTTGGTAAAAAAGTGTCAGAACTCAAAGAAAAGTAAGTTTCAGTTTGCAACTCACGTCTCAGCTCATTTGAAAGGGTTCACATCCTAGTTGTAACCATTGTTTTTTCCTCCTCTCATGTCACTCTCAGTTTGAGACACGGAGAGAGTAGTTGAGGAACCATTCTTACTTAGCTATGTAATTGTTCATGGCTGTGGTCCCAGTACTTGGGACATGGGTGAAGAGGACTGGGGTTTAGGATCATCCTTGGCTACATGGCTAGTTAGAGGGTAGCCTGGGCTACATAAGACCCCGTCTGAAAAAAAAATGAAAAGCCCAAATAAATAATAGTAATACTTTTCTACAAGTGATTTGTTTTTTCTTATGGTACTAGGGATCAAAATCAGGGTCTTGTGCATGCTAGGGAAGACTCTGCTAATTTTAGAAAAAATTATAAGAATTTATCTTAGATATTATATGTCACATTTCCTTTTTGTTATGGGAATGTGGAGGAAGTGGTTGGGGAAGACATCCCAGCATGCACCTCTGGCCTCCACATGTTCCTGCACAGATGACCATACCTGCACAGTGTACACATGCATATATCACACACATATTCATATACAGACGTACATAAAAGACTGTTAAAATCTGGCAAATGGATACTATGTGAGAGATGATTTACAATGGACCAGATATTTCGTTTTGGCGGGTAGGTATTTGAGAAGATTAGGTCAAGAAGTAAGGTGAGAGGAAGAGAGTGGGTAGAAGATGCTGAAGGAAATTTTAAAGATAAACTATGTTATCATCATGTAAAAAGTTCTCATGGTAGCAGATCGGTTTGTGCAACTAGAATAGGAAGAAGGACAATTATAGAAAATGGCTGGCCAATTCTTCGGGTCAAAGTCCTGAGTAAACACCAGGAGAAGTGTGTATAGGATGTTGCCTGCAAGGGCTCTGTCCAGCCCTTGAGTACAGACTGATGTACTGAGTTTTGGTAGAGAGCAGTGGCCCTAGGGCTTTGTGTTTGGGTTATATTCTACCTCTGAGAGCTACTAGAGCAAGAGTGAAAGCTTTAAGTGTAAATGTTTGTATATTTGTCTGTCTTATTAACACTATTTCATACACACATATAATCAGTATGTCCCAAGGATAAGTTTTTGTTTATAATTGTATGTTCATGTTTTCTTAGATTTCAGAGCAGGACTTCAGAAGCTGCCAAACTTGAAGCTGAAGTCACCAAGGCACAGGAGACAATCAAAGCTGCTGACGTCCTGATCAGTCAGCTGGACAGAGAGCACCGGAGGTGGAACACTCAGGTGTGTCCAGAAGAGCCACAAACACAGGAAACCTGGGTGTACAGAATGTATTTGGTTTTCTGTTTTTTAAAGGGGACCAGGAAAAATACCCATTAACTTATACTTGGCCTTTGACAAATAATGTAGAAGTGAATAATCAGTCAGTAATTAAACTTGTCTTTAATCAAAGTGTCTTTTTATGACATGCTTTAGGAAACAACCTGTTCCCCTTGCGCTTGCCTGTGTTGTTAATGAGGAGGGCAGGGAGGGCAAGGATCTGGGGAACTTTACCACAAAAATAAGATTAATATTCAACACTGTTCTCCAGTTGTTTCTTATTGAAATATTCCATTATTTCAACATTGGTAACTTTCTGTTAAAATTTATTTAAATTTAATTGTGTGTGATGGAGGGCACGTATATAACAAAACATGTTTTATTTATAGAAATATCTTGTGTCTGAAACTTTTAAAAACTTTGAGTTCTCACTGATCTTTTGAAATTTTTGTGATAGAGTTGTTAAGGTGTTACCACTTGAGTGAATGCTGGGTTATTGTCCTAACTGGGAAGCCATCCTGTCTTCTGAGGGAGTGCCACACGTGCGCTGTCTTCTTCCAGGTTGCCGAGATATCGGAGGAGTTAGCGACCCTCCCCAAAAGAGCTCAGCTGGCGGCTGCATTCATAACCTACCTCTCTGCTGCCCCAGAAGGCCTCAGGAAGAACTGTCTGGAAGAATGGACCAAGGCAGCTGGTCTAGAGAGTTTGTATTGAGTTACTATGAACTTGAAATTTCAGTATGCCAAAAATGGCCCTTCCACTCTGTTCCCTTTACTTCTCTTACTGGGACGTTTTTCCCTCTGTGTGTCATCAGGGATCGTATGACACTTCAGGTTTGCCAAACCACATGGGTTTTTTGTAAATTGTTTCATTCTTATAGGTTTTCTACTCTTATATCCATATAAGAAACAGACCTCCCTTTGAATTATTTTTAATTTTGCATGAGTCTAGCTCAGTATGTTATTTTTTTAACATGAATTTTACATGCCAAAATGAAATGGGAGGCTCTAACTTTTCTTGTGAATTTTGTGGTTTTCACAACTTATTGTGGCTGTGAAACATTCACTTAGAAGTAATTCATTCATGAGTTCTGCTCGTTTTCACATTTTACAAAGCTTTTTCCTGGGTTTATGTTGTGATGCACAGGGATGGGTGTGAGCCATGGCATGCCATGGGCCTCCCGTGCCAGTCTGTCTGTCAGGTGCTGGTCACTATGGTACTAGTCTGTCTGTCTGGTGCTGGTCACCATGGTGCCAGTCTGTCTGTCAGGTGCTGGTCGCTATGCTGACTACTTGATGCCTTTTGCTTTTCAGAATTTGATCTAAGGAGATTTCTCTGTACTGAAAGCGAGCAGTTGATCTGGAAAAGTGAAGGCCTTCCCTCTGATGACCTCTCCATAGAGAATGCCCTTGTGATCTTACAGGTAACTGAAAAGCTTGTCTTAGAGGTTATGTGGAGAGCTGGCAACACTGCAGTATAAACATGTCGTGGCTCTTACACCTATTTTTTTTAGTTGAATAAAATGGCAAATATATTGGTAATTAAAGTTGATTATCTACTGTTAATGTAATTTATTTTCAATTAAATATAAAAGTATGAGCTAAGATGGCCTTTATGATGATAAAGTACTCAAAATTGAACTTTCTAGTAGTAATAGTTATATTGTGGAGAACCCTGAATTATCTCATGCTTTATTTCTTGCATAAATTTTGTATTTCAATTTAATTTAATTTATCAAACAAAATTCTACAATGACAAAAGAAGTTTTAGGTTACAAGTTAGAAATGAACATCTATACGTTTTGGAAAATTGTTTCATGTAGTGTGTTTTCTTACAGTTGAAAATACTTTCTTGGTAGTGAATATGAAAGCCATACTGAAAGCCTTGGTTACAAACG
The DNA here is from genome assembly GCF_949786415.1 of Peromyscus eremicus. Lineage (NCBI taxonomy): Eukaryota > Metazoa > Chordata > Mammalia > Rodentia > Cricetidae > Peromyscus > Peromyscus eremicus. The sequence goes on along the minus strand of NC_081422.1, from coordinate 4,482,587 downwards.
TCATAGACTAACAAATCTATTACATTGTCGAATGACAGTTTCATTATGTACTTAGTTCATTCTCTTGACTCTCTCTCCTCAGCCTCCTTTCTCTTTCACTGTTATCCCGATGACCACCCCACTGGTCCCCTTGTCATGTTTATACCTTTTTGTTTTGTCTTATGACTTGATGAACAAATCACAAACTTTAAATGAAGTTTGGTTTTATCATAACTTGGTGTACCTCTCACAGTTTTTGCATTTGTTTATTGCATATTGTGTGCGTACATACATGGAGGCTGGAAGACACTGTGCAGGAGTTGCCTCCCCTTTGGTGTGATCAGGCATGGGGACCAGTGCCTTCACCCACGCTGTCCTCGCTGGCCCATGCAAAGTGCATACTAATTTCCCTCCTAAGTGATGGGAATTCATTTTCTGTCTCAATAGATTATACTTTATAACACCATTATCCTCCCTCCTCTCAGTAACCTTTTTTCCTGAGCATAAATCTTTTTCTTTTCTCTATTTTAGTGTGTTACCCCCCCCCCCCAAGTGTGTGTGTGTATATATTTACATCAAATGCTCCTCTTTAGGTAGCATGGAATATTTTTCTTGGTTTAGGTCCTATTTATTCCTCTAATTTGTTTTGTTTTATTAGACCTATTAATTAACTGTCCAGATGTGTTGCCTGGAAGAAGTCGCTGACTACAAATTGAGTGGTTTTCTTAATAATTTGATTTTACTGTTTCTCGATTTGCTTTTTGAACAGTTTTTTTTATCTTCTTCTGCACTGAAATAAACATCTGGAGCCTCAGCTGCCTTTGTACTAAAGTCTGTGTCAGGTGTTGCCCTATGTTGTGTCTGTCGTTCTACACCCTGTGTGTATGTCATGCTTGTCGTACTTATTGATCCTTCTTCTCACTTCAGTTATCAAAGAAAGTCCCGATTCACAAATATTAATAAGTCTGGCATAGTGACACATTCATGCTATCCTAGCCTGAGAGGCTGAAGCAGGAGGATTTGAGGGAGTTCAAGGTCATCATAGGTTACATATACATAGTGAGATGATATCTCAAAAACCCAAAGCAAAACAAATCATAAACAGTTCCCCTCAAGACCTTTGATGGTTTAAGAATTATTTCCTAAGAATGAGTGATGGGGGAGGTAAGCCTTTAGAAAACATGTTTATGAGAATATATATGTATATATTTCTAATAACTGAAAAGACAACTTTCTCTTCAGAATTGGGTTCATAATCAATATTGGAACTTGCCTGTAAATTTAATTTTAATAATAAGCTTATATTTAAATTCCATTTAATATTGACAAATTCTTTTGAAGACTTATGCACACTCCTAATGCACCTTCACCCCCTCCCCCCAAATCACTTGGAAAATAGATTAGCTTAGCATGAATTTGCCTTTATGGTCAACATTGTATCCCAAGTCTAAGAAGATATGTTAGGTCTGAAATACATTGTAGTTAAATGTGTGATTGGGAAGCACATGCTTAGTTACATCTATAAACATACTAGGTAAGGTTTGTAAAATGAATTCTCTAAGGATTAACTACTGGAATCTCATGTTACGCAGGCTGGCCTTGAACTTGCCGTGTAGCTAAGTGTGATCTTGAACTCCTGATCTTTCTGCCTTTACGATGTTGGTATTATGTATAGGCCTATGTCAACAGGCTGGCCCCCTCTCTATAAGGAGTAGATAGATTTGATTACAGATAGCTTGTCTCTACCTTTCAATGACATTGGCTTTTGCTGACTTCACATTGACCAATTTCAGTTTGTTTCTAGATTAGAAACATATCCCTCCTCCTCTACTCACCCCCCAGCTTGTTAATCTTCTAAAAGGATTCAGGTGAGCCATTTGTTTAGCATTTCCATGCAGTGGCAGGTGACCACTATCTGAATGTGACCCTATCAGATTCCCTGAGTGTGCTGTGCAGGGTAGGCCAGGCAGCTCTCGATTATAAACCCTTTCTTATCCTCTTCAGTCTCACTAAATGCATTCCTCAGATATCTCCAGAACCATCACATTTACTTCTGTGGCTTCATTTTGTACCTAGAGAAATGTACTGTGCCAGCCAGCACCTTCCCCCTTTGTGTTGCTTGTTTTGTTTCCTGGAGTGATGTTCCTGAAATGTTAGTCTGCTACTCACAACGTTTCCATAGTGTATGCCAGTGACTTTGCCTTGCCTGCGGTGTGAAATCTTCATTACTCATAATGGAATGGAATAAATATACATTGCGTATGAGACATGGCATAGGAAGTTCTTCCTGGTCAGGCAGCTCTTACTAATTCTTCTATCTGTTCTGTTAAAAGCATAATCTTTGCCCACACTTTCCAAATTCAGCTCTGCCTGACGACTGGAGTTGTCTGACTGCTCCAGCTTTCGTAGCCTCTTTTCCATTGTGGGATTAGTTCCTTTACCTGGATAATCTTTCTTGGCTTAATTTGATTTGACTTTTCCTACCCCAACTCCACATGTCTCCTGTGTATCTTATGTGCTTTCTGATCATGCAGTTTTCATTTTTGCTTCTTAATTGGATATGAAGTCATTGAAGGTAAGGAAATAGATCTTCCTCATTTCTGGACTCCTTGTCTGTATTCCCGTGGTTGTTACCTAGCATGGTAGGTGAATGAATGAGGGAATGGAAGCTCATCATTTTTTATCTGTTATAATGTGTTAAGTGTAATTTTAGCTGCATTTTATCATGGAACACAGAGATAAAATGTACCTCAGAGAATTTATCTAAAGTTCTATAAAGAAGTATATATAAGATGTAAACCAACTTGTAAGTTGGTTTAGGTTTGTTACACATACTTTGCTAAAATGAGATGCCTTAAAAATATTATCACTCTTTTTTTTTTCCTGACTGCATCAGATCATTGGTTTGAAATCATGGGTAAAAACTCTTTCAATTTTAAAAGTAGTAATATTGAGGGTGTAACAAAATCTAGCAGAACTGTGAAATGTTTATTACTGGATGTTAGCATAAAACCAGATCTAAACCCATAGTAACACTGAAGAGCCATTTGCTAGCCCAGTCATTTTGCCAGGGGTTGTGTCTTCATACAGTGGAGCAGTAAGAGAGGCTCTAGACACAGATGCCTGGTGAGGATTACACGTGGGGTTGTGTGAGAAAATGTCTGGAGAACTGAGACCCACAGTGCAGCTGTTGGAAAACCCAGCATCTGTTTAGTGTGTTCACGTCCTGAACAGTGTTGGCGATGGAAACTGTTTGGGGGAGTTGTTAGTTCCTGCCATCCCCTTCCCCTGACGTGCCACTGAAGTTACCCATGTGTTCTTGCTAGATGCAGTCCAGTTCTCAGTGTGTTACACCCACTGTCATGTGTGTTCTTTTACCACGATAGCAATTGTGTTG